>NC_056732.1:641754105-642056605 GCF_019279795.1 Protopterus annectens
AGCTCTGCCTTACATTTATGGGGACCTTATTCCAGAGCAAGGGAAGTCTCTGGGACACAAATCTGTCCCTTCAACAAGTCCTGTTTATTGTTGATGTCAGGTTTAAGTCCCTTGAGTGAGTAGCTCTGGTGGACTGGGTTTTCCTTATGTGGAGCATTTCTAGCAATTCAGGGTTAGACATAGCCTTGTATGTCAGGCAGAGATCAACTCTGAGCAGCCGGTATGTGACTGAGTACAGTCTGAGTTTTTTTAGCCTCATGGCGTAGGGCAACTGTTTGAGGCCCATTATCCTCTTTGTGAGGTACTTTTGAGGCCTCTCCAGTTGTTGCAGATGTCTTTTAGGTAAATCTCGAATGGGGCATTATATTCAATAATGGGTCTAATGAGTGATGGGTAGAGGGGGACAATAACATCCTTATTCCTGGATGCAAACCCTTTTGTGATAAGGTGGGCCATGTAGAAAGATTTTCTAACCACTTTAGCAATATGGTTGTCGAAGGAGAGGTTACTATCCACCTGAGTCCCTAGGTCTCTTATCACTCTCTCCATGGTAAGTGGGCTACCACCTATGTTGTAATTCATAGGTACTTCGTTTTTCCCAAAGGGGATGATGATGCACTTTTTGGCATTTAGCTTGAGGCCGTGGTTTTGGCACCACGTATCTGTATCTGTAAGACCCTTTTGAAGGATATCTATGTCAGTCGAGGTCTCAATTATGGCACCCAGTTTGCAGTCATCTGCAAACTTTGTTAGCTATAGTCCCTCTGTATTTTCTTGTACCTCTGAGAAGTAGATACCAAACAGGATGTGTCCCAGGACTGAGCCCTGTGGTACACCACTAGACACAGGTTTGAAGTCGGATGCTGAAAGTATCAGAAGGAAGAATCAGGAATAGCTCACATGTTATGTGACTATGAGAGGGCAAAAATGGTCTGGAAGCAGGCATAGAAGATTTGGTTAAACTTATTTCAAAATTACACATAGCATGCTTTGGAAGAAAGAGAAATTAATATTATTAGACTGCTGAATACAGATGATAAAACATCGCCAAAACTAGAAGTGAAATAAGCAGTGTGAGAGCCCAAATGACACAAGAGGTTCCATAACATGGGGAGAAGATGGTAGAAACTGATTATAATGCTGAAGGATGGAAGGAAAGAAAAACAAAGGAAGGAGGTAATAAAATACTATAAGAGTGAAAATCATACAAAGAGCGAGGAGAAGGTGAACTCAAAGAGACATGAGCATGTAAACAAGTATAGATAACGTGACCACACACAAGGACTGCACAAAAATGTATGGAGTTAATAAAGTTAAAGAAACGTCAACAACAACAAAAAAAAAAAAACAGTTCCATATGTAACATTGGAAACAATATGTCATACAGGAACAAGTAAATACAATGTACAGTGATAAAAGTGAAGAACATTCAAACGAAAGCAAAACTAGCATTATTACATACAGTTATTAAAGTTACAATATATAGCAGCTTTATAGACTAAAACATCATTATCAAGGACAGAGATAGACAAAGATACTTCTAACATTATCTGTTATCAGAGGAAATGATATGCTTAAACCTATTCAGTACAGGCAAATAACACTAGATTGTCAGTGGCTAATTTACATGTTCAGAAAAAAGACATATAAATACGGCACTTAGACATATAAATATGGCATTTAAACATATAAATACGGCAATGCAACATATTACATTTTAGTATTGTTATAGATTTTTATTAAAAATGCATGTCGATGCTGCAAGACATAATTACAATTCTATGACCATTTAATAGTATGCAGCGTTCTATCAACCATGTCTGCACATTATTGTAACCCACTGGTCAGGATGCTAATGACTAATAAGTTATAACCAAGTGCCAGAATAATGATATCATCAGCATATAAATATGTTTTCATAAATTATAAATTAGAGGTGGGTTGCTCATCAAAATAATAAACAACAGTCCAGTAGTGACCCTTATAAAACTCAATGAGTAAGAACAACTTTATGCGTAATAAACCTCTGCAAGTCAACAAATGCCTCATACCCATTTAAGTTATACCCAGTACAATAAATTAGGTGGTTAGAAAAATGAAATTTACACACAGCAGAAAGAAAAATACAATGAACAAATGATAGAAATAGTGAAGAATCAGTTGTAGATAAAATACGTATATAGTATATATGTTCTGTAACTACTGCTCCTTCTCTAGTCTAACACGGTTTGACATTACTGACCACAACAAACATTGATATGCCTATGACTTACTGCTTACTAAGAGTACATTACCTTACTGTAACCTGAATAACTTGTCTAACTCCTATTTTAGTACAAGTATCTGTTATGTTTATAGAGGGAGACAAAGTATCCCTAGCTGGACACGTAATTTCTATAAAATACAACGGATTCCATAAACAGCAGTAACATGTGCCTATCACTGAAGAGATTTTGGAGAAATTAAACTAGGAGACAAAGTATTCTGATCTATACACAAAGACTTAGCCCTGTGTAAGAGCTACTCATAAGTGCATCCCGGACACCAACCTGGTTAACAACAGCAAAAGTAATATTTCTCCTTAAGTATGAACCTGTAAGCCATCCTAAAAACTACAGACCAATAACTTGCCTTCCAACAATGTACAAACTAAATAATGGAACTGAAGCATGACTACAGAGTCACCTATAACTAGAGTGTTGGGTACGTTGTTATGCCTTATGGGCTGTGCTTGAGTGGCACACTGAGTTTGTGGGCTATGTGTCATTTGGGTTGTGTTGGGGGTGGAGGTTGCTTGTATTTCTGCTTTGGAGGTTCCTGTTGCTTCGGTAGATTTTTATTGAGACCCCCCCCACAAATGTAGGTGTGTGTTTTGTGTTTCCATGTGTGTGTTTTGGTGGTGTAGGTTTTGAGGGACTACGTGATGAGTGTGGTGTGGTGCAAGTGTTTACCTTCTTCTTTTGACTGTCTAGTCCAGTCTTGGGTAAAGAGATCTTTGCTTCCAGTTTGGCTATATAAGTGCATCTGTCACAGATTGTAGTGTTGGGTGGTAGGAGGAGAAGGTTGTCTGTGTATATGAGGCAATTGCTACATTGCCCCAAGATGCCCAGATTCAACAGGTAAACAGGAGAAAACACTGGGAGCTGACCCTTAGACATGCCTGGATAGGTGTTTATTTATTAAGTACTAAAACCTGTTTTCCTCTAGACAAGTGAGGAAAGTTGAGTGCTGTTGTAATTTGTACCTTATTTAGTGCTTACAATGAGTTCTGAACAAGTGCTGAGCTCAAAGAAACAGATTTGAGTGCTGAAACTAGAAAACTCACTAGTTCTAAGAAACAAAATTAAGCTAGAAAGCTTCCCTCCAACACGGAAAGGCTTAGGGGCTCAGAAGCTTACAAACAGTCTTGGATGCAGCAAATCTGTATCTGGACTAGACGACTTACAGGAAAGGCAGAAAGCAAGCTTAGAAAAAAAATATATATATATATATATATATATATATATTTTTTTTTTTTTTTTTTTTTGTAAACTGGAAAGGGGAAAGGAGGAGCAGCAACTAACTGGTTTGGCCTTCTTAAATGTTCTCCATGGATTAGGTAGAATGAGGTAATGACACTATCAGTATTATTAAAAGAGTTAAGGGTCTCCAATTTGTAATATCTCTATTTCCTTTTTTGTATATAAGTTTAATAACACATTCACAAACACTGTCCTCTTTTATTTTACAATTTAGCTAGAAATAGCTATTTTACTTATTAAAATTTTTTATAAAAATTGTATGAAATACCACCAGGACCAGGGAATTTCACTAGAAATCATGTTTAAAGTAATATTTAATTATTTTATTACAGTATTTTTATCTAAGAAATCACTTTTTTTTTCAGTAAATCATTTAACTTTCCATTTTCTATTTTTCTCGTTATATGTAGTAAACTTAGCAGGAGCATAATCGTCTATAGCATCCATAATTTCTTTTTGAATTATAGCCATCGTACTATCTGCCTTTTGTACACATTCAGTTTTACTGTTTTGCTACATAAGAATTTTACAGAAAAGACACTTTTTCCATTGTGACTTTAACTATATACTTTGCCCAAATAATACATGTTTTATTCTGTGATATTTTAATTTATATTTCTCCATGTTATACTAAGAAGAAAGTCATTTTGACTTAAGTCTAAATATATTTTTGCCAGATATTCTCCACTCCCATTCTTTTCTTATAGTACATTATCTATTCCAATTTATAATACAACCTTTTACATTTATTTTGATGTAATATCCATAATCATGTCCAAGTTCTTCAAAAACTAGCCATAGTAATGTATTGTTTCAAAGACAGTAATTACGTTTTTTTATTCACTTGCTGTCTTTAATCTTATCTTTGTACCTCCTTGCTTCAAAGCATTATACTGCATGATTTGTAATCTCCAACTCCATTTTTACAGAGCAAGAGGGCTAAGCAATCTGAATATAAAATAATCTGCTTCTGTAGATAAATTGCTTTTTATATATAACACCAACATACCAAAATGTATAATCTCCTGAAATATTTTAATATTATTTGTTTTTCCTTTAGTCTTTCCGAGATGAGAATTAAATCACCTACTGACACCATCTTCACTTTTATAGTCAAATATGTCTTTGCATATTTTATACATGAAGGAGGATATACTACTGTTGACCAAGTCTTCTCTATCCTTTATACTTGTAGGAGAATATATTATTCTTGGTCTTATCAGTCATATCTGCAATCTGTAGTCACAAATAAGAAGTCTACCTGGGATTCTTATAATAACATCTAAGACATGTATATCTTTTTAAGTACTACTGTAATCCCACATCACAACTCTTTCCCAAAAGTCCAAAGTACAGTATTTCCCCATAATGCTTCTACTTTCTGTTTTTGGTTAACATTTAAAGTTCTGATACCCAGAAAGCAGATAAGGTTATATCTATGTTCTAGAAAATATTAAAATTGCAAGATGTCCTATTTCATTAATAATACCAGTAATGTTCATACCACAGGTACTTGAACTAGCCTTTCCCTTTATTTGAAATTGTTCTCACTATCTTTCCTATGGTAGTTTTTCTGCCTTCATTTCCTTCTGTAATATCTGCATGTAAGCAATCTCTTAAAATTTCTATCTTCTTTGCCTTCCTTCATTTAGCCCATATTACAACATGTTACATTTCCACTCCTTCATTTTCTTCAGTAATTGTATTACATCCAACAACTTCATCAGTATTTTTATCAGCCATGTCTGGATTACTTTCTTTACACAGGTAGAAACATGTCCTTAAAATGTGGGCAATTATGTTGCGCAATTCTTAACTGAATGCCTCACTTCCCTATATTGAGTACATTTTCTTTTATCACAGTCTTGATTTAAAAGTGAAGTTAACACACACACACACACACACACACACACACACACACACACACACACACACACACACACACACACACACACACAAACACCCACACAAACAGGCTACCCTTTTCATATACAAGCTCTTTCTCTCATTCATATTTACCATACTAAGAATTTGCATTAGTTTAGCATTTTTTAAATATCAGAAATTCTGACATAATCATCCAAAATGTTGTAGAGCAGCATGTACTATTCTCTTCTGCAGTATGGAATTCTACTATCAAACTTTCTTAGCTATTAAATTATCTCCCACAAAGGCATAATTTTGCCTGAGGGTTTGCACAACTTTTTAATATCATACTGAGACAAAAAGTGCTCTGTTAAAACAGAGGACTTAAAAGTAATATCACAAAAGTTTTTTTTTTCCCACACGGATAAAGACTTGAATTTCCTTTACCATCATATGCAGTGGAACAAGTACATTATCCCAGACTGTGTACATATTTACAGGTTATCCATCTTTCAATGTATTTGTCATGGCAGGCAGCATTTCTAATCAAAAATTGGTCATAGCATCCTTTTTCATCTATTCGTCATCCCAGTGTTCAGTGATTTGTTTCTAACAGTCTGCAAAGCATTCATAATATAAACCAAATGGCTGTACATTTCCTGTTTTTTTTTTTTTTTTTTTTTGCCATTAGATGTCATTTCATTATCAATGGAAATCTCAGCATTGCAATTCTGCACATTAAAGTCACGCTTTTCTACAATTTGTCTCCATGATAGAGACACTGTTTCTGATGCCTTACTTTCATTCATTAATTGCAATAGTTTTTTTGATGAATAAACCTCCTTCTTCCAAGTGGAAACTTGAACATTTTCTGTTCTAATGTTTTCAGTACTGAACTCAGTTTGCTCTACTCGTCCAGTTTCAACTACCCTTTGGCCAGTCACAGGAAACTGAAGTGCAAAGGATAGTGTATGTTCCTTAATGCCCTGGCCAAATTCCCCCTACTCCGTATGAATACCAATTTGGGTCTACCCTGAAAAAAGGCCATTGGCTTAGTGGGACTAACCCCTTAAACAAAGTATAAATAAGTAAATAAATTCAGAAATTATTACGTTTTTCATCTTAACTCTGTACATTCAGTGAAACTGAAGTTGCAACTACTAATGTTGGTTTAAGTAGAATGAACAATTTAAATAGCCTTACTATTTTAATCTGTTGGTGTAGGCTTTGATTTTTTGGAATATGAACTGGCTCCTCACATCATATTTCCTAAGCTAATACTGATTGTAACTGACAGCCTGACAACACATACACTCAAAATACCTGTACTTCAGCATGCACAAATAATGAGCAACCCAGTCACTTATTAGGATACCACAGAAGTATTTCTGCACATACATATCTGCAGATTGTGCAGGCTTTTGCTCCATACCGCACATTCTATATTATTTTTATTCCAAGGTCACTGCCTCCTGCATGGGTATTCAGCAAAAAGCATAATAAATATCTTTCACTCTTTCCCTGGAGGTTGCAATCTCAGAAAATAATACAGGAAAGCAATTTCAAGCAACAACACATTTCTTTATGTGGAGTGAACAATAACATAAAACAATAACTACTCCCATGAGCAGCAAAGCTCATGCAACTGAAATATGAACAATTTTATATGGAAAACCTGCATGTAATTCATTGGAATGTATGCTCATAATTAAGCCATCTCATTGGACTAGATAGCAAAAGTTCTACAGATGAAATACTACAAATTCTGCAGACGATATCCATCATTTGGTGAAGGCAGATAGAGGATGGCAATCAGAATTAATAATGAGCAAAACCAAGATGTTTTAGTAAGGAAATAAGCAGTATCAACATGCCCAGGCATGTAAATGTGAAAATCTTGAACTTAAATATTCTCTTCATTACAAGTGGGAATAAAATAAACTGATTGCTTACAAAACTGGCATGTTTAAGCTATATACCAAAGAAGCCTCAGAGAGAGAGAAAAAAAGGAATGTAAAAGGTTACAGAAATACAAAGGACCATATAATATGCATTTTATCTATGACTGATCCCATTGAGTATGAGTTATACTTTTCAGAAAATTCAGTTCCAAAAAGCATACCTCAGAAATATGTTAAAAAATAAATGTATTTTTTGCAGGGTTTAAGTCACCTTCACTTCCAAATGTAGTTGTATTACAGTGAACAAAATGGGAAAAGAAACACTGAAAGTGCACCCATGGCTTGCACAAGACTGTGATAAAATGAACTGTGGCATTTAAAATTTGTAGTACTGACTGTCAATCACATATGGCACAATGAAGTGTAGGTAAGCCCAGAATCTATTGAGTTGTCTTCCATTTCTGGAAATTTGTCCCATTTAAATCTGTATGCTTCTAAAAACACATGACCCTTAGCTAGTTTCCACTAGCTGAATATAAAACAAAACATTTTCATGCAAACTACTACTGATTTTGCTGTAACATTTAAATGAATTGTTACAAGGAGAAGGGAGATGCCTTTCCTCCTTCTGGAAATATGCCTGGAAAAAAGAAAGAATGACATTAAGTGTAGACTGCATGCAATATTTAGCTTTAATGGTGACAACTATGATTGTTTGAAGATTTTGTGTGAAAGAGCATTTGTCCGTGCTTAATTGCATACAACCTGCTGAAAAGCAGAAGTGTTAAAATTCAACATTATAATAATCCATACAACAGTAGCATGCTCGACTGTCAAATGATTTAGAATACCTCATCATATAAGCATTTTTAAGTAATATAGTTTGATAGCATAAATTTGCATCTAGAATGTAAATAGGGTATTTAGAGGAGTCTGTGAGTGAATGCATTCTCATTAACGTTCCTCAGTAACCTGTAACATAGTTATCTTAGGAAAACATATTTCTTTACAACTTCTTAGGCTGTTAAAGACTATGAACTGGTGTTCTTCTCACTGTGAGAATAATGTCTATATATCAAGTCTCTCATGATAGGATATAATGACAAACTTACTTACAAATATGCTGGCTTGAGTAACCTACAATATTGACCGCTCCTTTGAGTTATTTCTAGTAATATCTGCCACAGTTAGAGAACTGATTTACATGCCACATCAATGGCCACAACATTATTTATATTATTTGAGATTTTTCTCTATTTCTTAAATACCCCTATTTCCATTCTATGACCATGTAATATGAAATACAAATATGGAAGTCAGTGCTATTATATAATATATAGTCAGACTTAGTGCATTATTTTGTTGTCAACAGCAGACAGAGGTTGAACTGTAACTGGAAATAAGTAAAGGCTAACTAAAAAACAAACCATAACTAAACAGATTTAATGACTTTTCACAACTCCCCACTAAGCATATTTCCCATTAATGATTAATACAAAATGTTAATGCTGCTTTAATAAATATTAGTATTATAAGCAAGGAAAAGCATATGAGGTTAAGCATTATCCATATGTGCTGTTATTAATAAATTTGATTTATGTTGGAGTATTATACAATAATAAACAGGTTGCATTTACATATTCAGCAATATACAAATTACATTAACATAGGAGTGATGAAAAGAAGTATGCAGTTATAAATGTAGGCAGGATTTATTCACATTATTTACAGGATAACATAGGAGAGCTGGGGAGTTAGGGGATAGTGATATTGCAGCGATCTGAGAATGACAGAGAAAGCTAGTTAGGGTATAAACAACAAAGCATCAGAGCACACTATCAGCTTCAGGAAAGTGACTCAGCAGATGGCACAAAGAAATGCCATTAGGTTGCAAAGCAAAGACAGAAACATAAAGAAATTGATCATCAGACACCCTTCATAAGGGATACCAGCAAAAAATTACTCTCCAGCCAAAGGGCATCAAAGGAAGACAGAAGGAGTACTTCCAGTAGCTTATAAATGTAAATTCCACAGAAGATGTACTGTCCCAGGCACAGACTACAGTGAAAGAAGAACCAAAGCCCACCCTAGAAGAAGTATGAACAGCACTAAGAAAAATGAAATCAAGGAAGCAGCAGGTTCAGATGAGATCACTCTAGATATGATCAAGAAGTTTGGTGAGTTATGGGAGAAATGGCTTCAGAGACTACTTACAGCAGTATGGAGAGAAAGGTGCATCCCAGGTGAATGACGAATAAGCATTCTAGTGTCAGTGTACAAAAACATAGGGGTCATTCACTACCATGGGCAGTAGAGAGGTATCACAGTACTATTCCACTGTATGAAACTAAAGAAGAGGGTGATTGATACACAAATATGCAGAGTAGTAGAACGTAAGATGGGAGATGAGAAGTTCAGTTTCACATCAAGATGCAGCACAAGTGACCCGATGTTTGGACTGAGACTAATAGTTGAGATTAGGAAAGTGTCCAAGTTGGCATTCCTAGACTTGGAGAAAGCATATGACAAGGTCTCAGGAAAGCTGATTTGAGCAGTCCATTGATGGTTTGAAGTCTCAGACATATTGGGAGAATTAGTTCAGGCTATGTATAAGAACCAAGTAACATAAGTATAAACAGTGTTTTGACTTACAGAGGAGTCCTGGTGGCAGTGGGGTGTGTCATGGTTCAGCTCTGAACCCAATGCTGTTCATACAGGTGATGGACTATATTACCAAACAGGTTGGAGGGGAGAGATCAACAGAACAGCTTTATGCAGATGATGTGGCATTACTGTCAGACTCTGAACAAGAACTTCAACAAGTGATAGAGGAATGGAATGCAAAGTTAAAGGCACATGAGCACAGATATGATTGTTACAATGGGCAAATAGGGGAACAAGAAGATGATGAAAATTGAGATAGAAGGGAAAATATCGGAACAGGTTAACAACTTCAAGTATCTGGTAGTGGTGGTTGAGGAGAAGGGTAACCTGTATGAAGAGGTCAATGCTGGAATCAGAAGAACTGCAGCTAACTGTACAGAATATAGTGTGTGACAACACAATGCCAAACAAGCTGAAAAGTAAGGTGCACCAAACAGTGAAGTGACCAGTACACCAGTACTATTGTATGACACAGTAACTTGGGCAGTTAAAGCAGAGCAGTTAAGCAAGCTAGAGGTAATGGAGGTGAACTGTGTGAGACTGGTGGTTGGATGCACACTGTGGAACAAATGAAGGAAAGAAAACATCAGTACAGAAACAAAGCCAGAGAGGTGATATTACGTTGGTTTGGACATGTGCTGAGGAGGGATGCTCAGTATATTGGGAAAAGGATGCTAAGGATGAAGCTGCCAGGTAACAGGAAAAGAGGAAGGCCTAAGATAAGGTTTATGGATGTGGTGAGAGAGGCCATGCAGGTTGTTGGTGTGACAGAGAAAGATGCAGAGGACAGGAAGAAATGGAAACAGATGATCCGCTGTGGCAGCCCCTAATGGGAACAGCTGAAAGAAAATGAAGAAAAAGTACAGAAACCTAAGTATCTTCAATTGAAGTGAAGGTCAAATAGAACAGATTACTGTGGTTCAGGTTCATGCACTGGAAAGCAAAAGGCAATCTGGTGAAGAAGATTTCAGGCACACAGGAAGAAGGCAAGAGGAAACAAGGGCATCCAGCAAACAGATGGATTGTGTGAGACAAGACTTAAGACAGTCAGCAATAACTGTTGAAGAAGATAAAAGAATGACATTGAATCTAGAAAGAGATGGTGACAGTTGACACAACACCTCAACACCATGTAGAAAATGGGAAAAAGGGATTGCTGATGATGATAATGATGATGAATGTTAGCAATGGCTTGTGTTATGTACTATATGAGTAAAACTTGGGATTCAATATGAAATAAACTGAACACTTGACCAGAACTATATATGTTTGTGACTATCAGGTTTTTAAAGTTCTTTCAGAGTTTTAAAATATGAGTTGTAATAAGTGGGCCAAATTATCCTCCAATGAAACTCAGAAAAATACATGAAAGGGGACATTATTTTCTGCTACAGTGTGGGATTTTATTGTTGACATCATACTCCTAATAGAATCTACATTACATTTTTTACTCAATTGATTTTTACTCAACTTGTTTGTTTTTTAAATAGTAAACTGTCAGGCCCCTGTACCCTTTAAAGTCATGTCTCAGATCAAATGTGCAGAACAATAAAAAAGCAAATAAAGCTGATTTAGGCAGACTTGCAATGGTTTGATGTCTCTGAAACATTGGTACAAGCACCCAATGACAGTAGTATGAAAAGTGTTTGGACTCACAGAGGAGTTCCTAGTGGGAGTGGAGGTGCATTACTTCTACATTCCTTAACAGCTCTGTCTTAATTGCTCAGGTTTCTGTATTATATAGCATTATAAGTGCTTGTGTCCCAGGTAATCAAAGATCACTGTCTCAAGGCCAAGGACTTGAGCATCTCCAGCTTCTGTAGCTTGCCACTTGTGCTTCAATCTGAATATAATTTCAGCTAAAGAGATGGACAGAAAGTGGGAGGAAATAGGAGTGCAGGCTACAGCAGTGATTGGGAAGGGGATTTAAGTTTAGGAATCAGGAGGGGAGTTTTGAGATTAAGAGTGAGGGGGAGTTTTAGGGTTAGGGAGCCAAGCAAGTAGTTTTACAGTTAAGGAGCAATCATGGAAATTAGGCTTAGGGAGGTGATTTTAGTTTTAGGCTAAGGGAGTAAGGATGAGGGTTATGAATTGGCTGGATGTTAGGATTTGAGTTAGTTTCTGGTAGATATACAGTTTTATAGGGTCAGATATTGTAAGGGTTAAGTAGTTACATGAGATCAGGCTATTCGGAGTTCAGCACTTTCTTCGTGAGTGGTTGTGAACAAGTGTGGTGTGAGCTACTAGTGCAGAAACACTTGCAGCTAACCCAAAAAATAATTACTCCAAATGTAACAAATAAGAAGTAATAAAAATAATTTGTTTTGCATCCACATTTGAAAGGCATTTAAAAATAATAGTTGTTGCCATGTCATATTAGGTTCATAGATTAGTACTAAGCTAACTGCCCTTACAAGCCATTTTAAGCTTAGCCAACTATCCCTTGTGAGACTCAAACCCTGCACCTTGTGTTTGTAAGGCAAACACCTTAACCATTAGGCCACCCTCCCAACCCTTGTTCATATAGTCACAATATTAGTCATTCATTAGTCATTAGTCAGTCATTAGTCATATTAGTCATTCATATAGTCACAATTATGACTAAGATTCTTACTTATCAAAACCAATGGCACATTAAATATCTTTGAACAAGCAACATCTTTAAGCAAATTCTAGGAAGTTTATCAGACTAGGCTTGTAAACTTCATGTTACTGCTACCTAGGTGTAAACATTGTTATATTATATAAAAAATATTATTTGGCAGATACTTTAGAGGATATTTGCTAATCTCCTTCAAACCTTAATACACGAGTGTAATTTTCTTAAATATTGTTCTCCCACAGACAAAGAGACTTGGAATAAAAGGAGGATGCAGTTAACCTGGCACTAGTGCTAGGCATGCAGGCAGTCTTAATGATCTTAATACATAGTTACTCCAGGTGATTGTACTTTCTCTGTAATAGCAGCTTGCACTTTGCAACTGCTGTCTTATAGGTTCTTAGGTATTTACTGGGCTAACGACCACAAGGGCCTTTTAAAGCCTAGCTATGCATCCCAAATCTCTGACAAGTTCTGATACCCTTGATAAGTGTAAGTATGGGCCTGGGAGATGAACCGTTTACAGGTTACCTGTGTCCATTAGAGACAGAGGTGCCAAACCAGGGATGAACTTCCGGTTTCCCATACAATCGTCCAAGTTGAATTTGAACTGGGTTAGGGAGGAACTCTGCTTCTCATGGATTGGGAACCTGTTCCATAGAAGGGGTAGTCTCTGTGAGACATACCTATCTTTCCAGCAGGTCCTGTTTATGGGTAATTATGGTACTGTTTGTTTTGTGGATAAGCAGGAGGTCCGTCAGAGTGGAGTCTGACAATGCCCTGTATGCCAGGCATAGATCTCCCCTCAAAAGCCTGTAGGAGACAGAATACAGGGATAGGGCTTTGAGGCAGTCTGTATAAGACATTTTACATATGCCCTATATTCTTTTAGTGAGGAACGTCTGTGGACGTTCTAATTGTTGGATATGCCTGGTTAGGTATATACCAAAGGGTGCATGGTACTCAATACTAGGTCTGATGCATGTTGAATACAGTGGAACAATTACTTTCTTGGACTTAGATGCCATACCTTTGTTTATAAGTTGAGCAACATAGAATGATTTCCTCACCACTGTAGACACATGATGATCAAAGGCTAGATTACTATCTATGTGTGTCCCTAAGTCCCTGACTACTGGGTCAACTCTAAGGGGTGTATGGTCAATGTGATAGTTACCAAGGATGGATGACTTCCCAAAGGATACTATTATTCATTTCTTGGCATTTAGTTTTAGTCCATGGGTCTGACACCAGTTGTTTGTCTATGCCAGCCCCCCCCCCCCCCACCCCCGGAGAACATTTGTGTCAGTGTGAGATTCAATGACAGCTCCTAATTTGCATTATTCATAGTCTTGTAATGCAGAAATGTGCAAGAATAATATACAAAAAGCATCTCTTCTCCAGTATTCAAATGTGACTCTGGTTTTCACAGATGTCAAGTCAGCGATGAACTGCCTAGATACACTTTAAGATATCAACCCATGATGGAGATCCTTAATCAGAGCCCTGCTCAAGTAAGACTGAGTAGATAGACTCCTATATTGAGATGGATATAGCCAGGAGTATCTCAGTGGTCAAAGCATGCCAGAACAGAGACTTTTGCACCTGGTGCACGAGATTTTAGTAATGACCCACCACTTCTCCATTGTCCTGCTGACTGCAGTCTCAGCCATAGCCTGCAGCTGAGACTACTCATGGTGTAGACTACTTCACTGCTGGCTACATAAAGGGGAGGAGCCACCACTCCTATCTGCAAAACAGATCTGACCAAATAGTGGGGCAAATATTTCCCTTGTAAAGAAGATGACTACAGCTGAGGTGTCTTAGTCTTTTCTGAATCTGTCAATGGAGCCAAAAAAGGGCAAAAAAAGAAATATAATATAATATAGAATATAATAAATGTTAGTATCGTTTTGTAAAAATGCATTTCTTTGATAAAAGGACTACTTACAGGGTCGATGGCGCGGCCACAGCAGCCTCCTGTGAGGGACACAGTGGTAGAGATCCATCTCATCCAGCGTTGCAAAACAGAAAGGAAAAAGAAGACTGGCATTTTTGGAAATGTTTGTTATATTGCAAACAACAGTGGCAGTTAAAGTAAATTAGCTAAATATAAAGCAATTGTAAGAAATCATAGTATGTCCCTAATCTACTCCTCTCTGTTCATATACTATTAAGTACAGTAAGGAATATCTGTCTATTGAAATAGTTTGTTTGTTCCTTCTCAAAGTTATTTTTCACCACCTGTTCAGTATCTATAGTACTTGCAAGATATGGTGCTATAGGTAATAACAGATAAAGCTGTAAGGAGATGCACAATTTTCATTAACTTGGTAACCTTTCAAACTAAAAGAAAAATAAGAATAAAGTACATGGAATTACTTTTTTAATTGTATGCATTATATGCTAATTGTTGCTGCTGTCCACAAACTTAAATCTGTCTAAAACGTTAAATGGACAAACTTCAAAACTGGCATAATCTCAGCAACAATTACCTATAGCTATGGCCTTTCAGCATTCTTTAAAAGGAATACTTACTGGATGATTCTGGTCATTGGTTCTTCACTTCTGCCACCCTCATGAAAAGCCGGTTAGACTTTCAGTGCTGCAAGCCATCAGTAAAATCAGTTAGTTCGTCTGCAAGTTCTATCTATGCAGCCATCAGTTCTATGGAAATGCCTGATGCAGCTTTCAGCCAGTCTTTATAGTTGGAGCAGTAGAGGTGAAGTTGTTGTCTGCTGTTGTTGTCTTTCGGCTTTTCCCAGTTAGGGGTCGCCACAGTGGAACTCCAACCCGCTAATGATTGGCAGTAGATTTTGATGAACGCCAAGGAGCCAGCTTGATGTTCAAGCTTCAACGAAGGCACGCCCATTTATGCATGTCTTTTGAATGCCCACCCAACCGCAGGGAGGACATGCAGACTCCACACAGAAGGCACTCCCTGCACTCCAGCCAAGAATCGAACGGGAGAACCTCTTGCTGTGAGGCAACAACACTACCGCTGCACCACTCTTTATAGTTGGAGCAGTACAGGTGAAGGAAGATTTTAATTTCTTCACACTCCTGCTTGGGTATCTGCCCTGAACTTTCACAGAAGATATTTTTCTATGGTCAAAGTCAAAAGCAAGACAGCGCCTATTGAGTGAAAGCGAGACTTGAACATTCTGAGCCACACCCTATCGGATTCATACATAAGTGCTCTTACAAGCTCTGTTTACATAAGAACTTTATAAACTCAATAAAACTTGTTTAGACTTCTTGAGTATCACCAGTTTGTCATTGGTACCACATTTCTGCAATGATTTTCAGAAAGCCAAAGCTAAGCATTGTTTTATGAAAAGAGCCATGAATGGCATAAGATAAAGAATAATTTAAGATTACTATAATATAGTGAGGATAGTGCGGGAGATACTTCCAAGGCACTGGTAAGAGTAAGAATGAGGTTCATTACTGTAATTAACAAGTAATCACATTAAGTCATTGCATGTGTAAATGTTGTGCTATATGCCATAGCAAGATCTTTTCCATGTTTATTAAAGTTAGTGTCATGTAGCAATAGTACTTCATATGACAATTTTGCATATATTGTATTGAAGTTTATGAAACAGAGCATCAGGCATCTTGTAAACCATAGGCTGTTCCCCTCCCTTATACCATACCTTGACTACATTGTAATCACACAGTTTGTTAAACATATCCTTTGCCATTTCAGTAATCTTTAAATAGACAGTGAAGAGCTCGCCCCCCCTAGAACACATACACACACACACACACACGCACACACACGCACACACACACACACACACACACACACACACACACACACACACACACACACACACACACACACACACACACACACAAAAGAGACCTAAACAAATTCAGTGACCTAATCTTGTTACTACCATTAAAGGACCAGGTTCACATTGTAATATTTGACATAACTGTTGTGGAGAGGTGTACAGCTTATGCTTTATTTCACTCAGGGCAAGGTCATAGCAGTAGTACAAAATTTGTTATTTCTAGGTACAAGATGTTGTAGCTGGAGAGATAACTTTACTTCTGAGGTGAACCACATCCTTGTGGATGCACTTAGGTTGTACAGAAAATGTCTGTTTAAAGAAGGAATTCCTAGACAGGTAGAGAGAAGAAAGGTGTAGAAACAAGGGCTGACAGATGTAAATGACATAGGGGTAATAATTCACAGATCAGTAAAGTGTAAGAAGAGAGCTAATGATATGGTGTCCCACGCAGAGGGTAAAGCATGGCAGTATGCAATTGCTCATATCTCAGGCAATGGTCCTTCCACTGTGCAAAATCTGCCACCTGATGAGGAGTATTTGCTATCACCATGAGGTGATGACTATAATGCAGAGAATGATAGCATTAATAAGAATGTGGTGTGGTGTGGATACTTCCAGCTTGGTATGCCTTCATTGTATACACAAAGGTTTTACAGAAGGACAGTGCTGTCATGCACTCTGTCTTAATATGGTATTTATTTATTGAATAACTGTATAACTGCATATCATTATTGAAAAACAACAGTAGCACTACTAGCAGATGCAACAAATGGTATGCATGGATTTCCTTCACTTCTACCAGTATTAATACTTGTACAGGGATTTACTGACAAGTGAGTAATTAGGGATACTGTATTAGCACTCAAAGGGGACACACACAAAAAAGAAACTATGACAGGCAAGGCTGACCCACTGCAGGCTGATGTTGACAGCAGGATAGGTGTTCATGGTGATGATGTCATTAATCTCATACCCATGACACATCTGATGATGATGTCATTACTCTCATACCCATGACACATCCTGAGGACAGTAGCACACTGTTCCATAGTGTGCTGGTGGGGTCACTTCTCACAAAAACAGGTTGATAATGCCATAATTAGTGAAGAAGAGCCACATATAGTGCATCACAGGCAAATACCATTACTGGAAGGGAACAGATCCCTTCATAATTTCACACCTGTTTCAGGTAGGCATGTTTCATTTCTGAAGGAAGGCATAACAATATCAGAGGTTCAATTACCTACTGTGCAACCTGTACACAGAAGTGCCAGTTGAAAGCATAAATCACATTTGGATCCACAGACATGTATGGCCTTGTTTTGCACAAGATCAGGTATATGGCACAGGGCTACTGTCACTAAGAGTCAGCTTAAGATGGCTAGTGTGTAACAGGACATATGTGAGGGAATTCATCAATACATTTGAAGTTTACAGTGCTGGGGCAATGCCATGATACCCCTCATGTGCAGTATGACTGTTCCCATAGTAGCCCTGTCAGCCTGCATCTGAACACTTATGAAAGCTTATCAGAAACACATTACGGAAAGCAGTGGATGTGACCAAAGGCAGGTCCTCATGTGTGGTGGATATGTAGGAAGTGGACCACAACTGCCTCAAGTAAGTGCTGTGTCCATGAATGTGAATTTCTCCATAGGTCAGCCATTTAGGTGTCACTGGACATCAACATCACATGGTAGAACCACCCACTCAAGATCTAGGTCATACAGCACTGCCTAGTGACTGCCAAGGGATATCTGTTAAGGCTCACCATCATAGCAACTTAGTATAAAGTTCACATGGCAGCAGCTGTTCCTGAGCTCTAGGACTATCTTCAGGGGATACTGGTTATGATACAATATCAGTGTGGTAGTCCCTCACATTTTCTCATGTTATAGCACTTACCTGCTTAAGCATCAGCCCCACACAATGGTAGGAGAAATCACATCGACAAACACAACAGAAGGAAATATACCTGAATGCATGACTTATGTTTTGAGGAATAAAACATTTGCACTTACCTGCAAGATAAAAAAATCATGTCAATAAGTACAGAGAAGAAATGGGAAAAATGTAAACAAAATCATAACTCACCAGAATAATAATCCATAGCAACTTCATTATGATGTCATCACATCATTACTTCTTTGAGCTGCATCTGTTGAAAAAGGATGCTTTGTGGTTCTATAGCATGCATCACAACCTTACCAAGTTGTCTGACTGCCTCAAACTGGTATGCCTAACACTTGTGCCTCTTTCTACTGACTGCTTTGTAAATAATGACAACTGTGACCATATTAACTGTACATTTCTGTATGGTGTGTGTAAAAATGTGTGATACACAGTTTGACTCAAGAAGGAACAACTCATTCTAGCCTGTAAATAATGCAGCATGTAGCAAGTTTTATCTATGGGACTTTACACTATAATATAGTGAGTATCCTGGCTCATAGTTTTGTAATACATGCAATCACTTCATCTTTGCTACTATATACCATGCACAAACTTGCGTAAAAGAGTGCTTGCTACTGTAATCGAACTGGCCACTATCGCAATTGTCAGTCATGGAAAATAAGAGGAAATTACACTACTACCATAAGTCACTGGTTATGACAGCAATATACCAGGCAAACAGAAAACCATGTTATCCAGAATGTAACAAGACATAAATATTCTGCATGCAGCAGCAAGGTCATAATGAAAGGACACTCCCCCCTCAATGCTGCAGGCAGCAGGAATGGGCTTTAAAGAAGCTGAACACTTAGTTATTATCCATGTCTGGGGCAGGGCATTGTTATAGCACTCTTCTGTAGCTCTGTGTAGGTTGTGGACTAATATTATTAGTTAAGGTTCAAAAAATGTACAAAAGCTTAAACAAGGCCAAATTCTAAATAGTGTCATGCTCATGTACACACCAGTTTGAACAAGGAACAAAACACAAACTCTAATGTCTTTAGTAAGAAATAGTTTGTTTCTTATTACATGGCATGGGTATAGTTTGTCATGATCTTCTGTTCAGAGATCCCCTGTTTTTTATATATTCTCGACCACTCTTATTTGTCAACATGATTGCTTGTTTTGTTCACATTACTCTAGTGGTCTATTTATTTTTGCATTGTTGCATCGAGATCTTGCTGCTTTTAATGAGTACATCAGCATGACTTTGGTTTTGTTTAAGCTTTTGTACACTAGCGAAGTCTTTAGATATTCAACCTGTTTTTTTATCATTTGGTAATAGTTTATGCAGCTGTGTATTGCAACACGATCTTGCTACCTTTCAGTTAAGTGCCCGTATTTGGCATTTGCTTTTACTTAGGACTTCCTGCACCTCTGCTGCATGTAATATTTGTGTCTTTCAGCTTTTCCCGGTTAGGGGTCGCCACAGCGGAACTCCGGTCCGCTAATGATTGGCAGCAGATTTCTACGTGCTGGCTTGCCGGGCCTAATGTACAAACTGCTGCATGTATACAATTGCATATCTGGATTTAATAGGTTTATATCTTTGTGATGTTGCTTTTAGTGAGTGTGTTGAGCTTATACATGACATTTATTAGGATTCAGGTTTTTTATTTTTTGTTACACCTGTGCATTCAAGCAAGTTCCTGATATTCTTTCTGTTTCTACATTTAATGCATTTATTAATATTTATGGTCAGGTTTGAAGCAACATACAGAGACTACTCAATGATTTTATGATTTATTACTGTGTTTGGAATAGGTTTAACAAATCTTTATGTTTAAGGATGGGAATATTGTTTTCATTGCTATGGTTTTAACAAATGGTAGGTTACTTTTATTGATTGGGAGGGGTTTATTAATGTCATCACATGATTGATGAACTTTCTGTTATTGGCTGAGTTTTTATTTTAAATAGTACCTAGACTTTATGTTCTGTCATGCTATGATGAAACAGAAGTTACTCTGTGAAAGCGCTTACCTTCTGTTTTAATAAAGTTGCTTCTATATACAGTGATTTAAAACTGTGTTTGGGAGGAGTTCTGTGTTACTATTTATTGCTACTGTATTTATTTTGGTTTTGGGCCTCTAGTTTTAGTATCCCATAGAGGATATATATTGAAGTTTGCTGATATCCATAGATTTAAAGCAATGTTTTTTACCTATTTGCATTATATTCATTTATGCTATTCTCATGTTTTTATCATGGCATAAGAAAATATAAATTCCCACTTTTCATGTTCAAATATTCTAAGCTCTAAAAGATAAGAATGCTTCATAAACATAATATTTTATACTAAAAACAGCAAGAGAAATATTGTGTAGATACCAAAAGTAAAATAGTTAATGATTCCAGTGTTCTTACAAAATATATGGGAAGCATCATATACAACAAAAACAAAGGCCTGGAGAAAAGACTTTTGCTAAAGAGACTGCAGAACATTCTAGTTTATTTATAAACAGGGCAAAGGCAGCACCCTAAGACAAATTGCTACTAATAACAATACTTTCTTGCTGCTGAGAACAACTGTCTGAACTATGATCAGCACAAGTGGCTAAAAAGTTCAGGTGCATTTGTTTATCTCAGTATAGGAACAGAAAGTTTGTGTGATGGCTGTCTCTGCAATAATGTATCAGTAGGTCAAAGATAGCAGTGTATGGCTGACCAGGATGAAATCTTTGAATAATTTGTACTTCATCTATGAACCTTCAACTATTGGGAAGTTTGCATTGTGCTTGTCAGGAATATTAGGTTCTGTTTTAGTTACTTTTAGTAGTTGTGGAACTGCACGACTTTTGAGCCTTTAACATATGCTGTGTGCTTCCTTGTATCCATTGCTATTGCTGCATCTCTGTAATGTTGCAGTTTCACACTTTCTCTCATTTGGTACAGGCTGATGTTGGTTTTCCAGTTGATTGCCTTTGGAGAGTTGCTTTTGAGGGGGAAATTATTTTTGTTCTGGTGATCTCATTTTACATGCTGAAGTAGCACTGTTTGCCAGTGCCTTCACATCAGGCACAGTATTGTTTTTTGAGCTCAGCATCCTGGACATCTTTTCTCTTGGGGCTGTTGGTTAAGCACAGTGTTTGCCTTATTCATTTTGGCCACTGTGGGATCCAGGATTTGCTTTGCTGGTATTCCTTAGTATTTTTGTGGAAAATGATAATTCTGTTCTTGTGGATCTTGTACAAGAGACTTCTTTTGTTCATGCAGACACTGCCGAGTCAGTCCACAGTTGCCTTGCAAGTATTTTTGTGACTTGTGTAAGGGGTGTGTGTACAGAATTAGATTGTTCTTGCTAGAAGACATCGTTCACCTGTAGTCATGTAGCTATGTTATGAAATTAGCATTGTCAGCTTTTTGTATCTGTTTTATATTCTAGACTCCAGCAATTAAACAAATAGGTTGATGCAATATATGTCTTTCAATTCATTGTTTACTGATTTTTAATAACAACGTTTGTAAAGCATCTCACTACTAGAGTCAGATCTTTAACAATTCTTCAGTTTTTGTAACCATGTATCTTAACTCTTCAAGAATAAATGCATGAAATTCATATCCATTAAACAAACTTATATGAATAACAGCTTTTGATTGCTTTTAGAATAATATTTAATTTTACAATAATCGTTGTTTTTTCGGCTATAGAGGTTTACTTATTTAAGGCCTGTAACAGTACTTAAGAATAAGCATTCAAATAAAGTCGAATGTGAAAGCTGTGCATTGATCACTTAATGGAGAGCTGTCCTTTCTTCATGAAAGCTAGAGGGACAGACTGTCTCACCCTAGGTTGAATAGTTGGTTTCATCCATTCGGTCCCATCTCCAATGCCTGACTTTCCCAGCTTCCCGTACTAGTAATCAAACACATTCCATATGAGTGTAATCCTAGCTTTATCTCGCTGCACTACAGAAATGATTTCTGATCAGCTTATTTCAATTGAACATTGACTAAAAGTTCAGTAAATACTTGTTATAGTACTTTTGATCATTGCAGAAAATCTATCATCTCTCTCTCTCTCTCTCTCTCTCTCTGTATATCTATCTATCTATTGATAGAAAATGTGTGTGTGCGAGTGTGTGTGTGTGTGTGTGTGTGTGTGTGTGTGTGTGTGTGTGTGTGTGTGTGTTGTGTTACAGCTGACCTTCACATGAAATTGATGTGTGATGGCAAAATAAATGCAGTGATGTGAAAGAAAGTTTTATCCTGAAGCCGTTTCAGCAGAATTAAAGATTTCTATTAATCTGCCAAAGCAGACATTCATGCAGTCTATCGTATCACATGAAGTCAGGATTAAAATAGGGAATAGTATATTTTTAATTTGTTTAAACATTGATATAATTTAAATCTCTGCAGTGCTGGATCCATGGCATCTGCATACTATGCTACCACCAGCTAAAGTGCTTCTGAACTGTTTGGCAAACCAGTGTTTCCTGCCATGGTGCTCATCCCTTGCTCTGTACCTGTCACACATTTGGCCCAATAGGTTCATAGGTTCATTGGTGTTTACTAGGCCAATGACCACAAGTGACTTTTTAAGCCTAGTCAGGCACCCAAATCTCTGACAAGTTCTGATACCCTTGAAAAGTGTAAGAAGAGGCTTGGGAGATGAACCATTTACAAGCAGGGGCCTTGGACATGAACCATTTACAGGTTGCCTGTGTCCATTAGAGACATCAGTGCCAAACCAGGGATGAATTTCCTGTTCCCCATCCAAATGTCCAAGTTGCACTTGAATTGGGTTAGGGAGGAACTCTGCTTCACATGGACAGGGAGCCGGTTCCAGAGATGGGGTAGTCTCTGGAATACATACCTGTC
Source organism: Protopterus annectens (assembly GCF_019279795.1). NCBI lineage: Eukaryota > Metazoa > Chordata > Ceratodontiformes > Protopteridae > Protopterus > Protopterus annectens. Next base: position 641,777,234 of record NC_056732.1, read on the forward strand.
TCTCCAGTAGGTCCTATTTATGTCACAGGCAAGGTTTAAGTCTTTAGACTGGGTAATTTTGATACTGTTTGTTCTGTGGATATGTCGGAGGTCCATCTTAATGGGGTCTGACAATGCCCTGTATGCCAGGTGCAGATCTCCCCTCAAAAGCCTGTAGGAGACAGAATACAAGGATAGGGCCTTGATGCAGTCTGCATAGGACATTTTACTTATGCCTGTATTCTTTTAGTGAGGAACCACTGTAGACATTCCAATTGGTGGATATGCCCAGTTAGGTACATACCAAAGGGGGCATTGTACTCAACCATAGGTGTAATGAATGTTGAATAAAGTGTAACAATGACTTCCTTGGACTTAGGTGTCATATGTTTGCTTATAAGTTGCTCAATATAGAATGATTTCCTTACTAGTCTAGACACATAATGATCAAAGAATAGTTTACTATCTATGTCTACCCCTAAGTCTCTGACTACTGGGTCATCTCTAAGGGGTGTGTTGCCAATATGATAGTTACCAGGGGTGGATGACTTCCTGAAGGATACTATTATGTATTTCTTGGCATTTAGTTTTTGTCTATGGCTCTGACACCAGTTGTTTGTCTGTGTTAGCCCTTCCTGGAGAACATTTGTGTCAGTGTGGGATTGAATGACAGTTCCTAATCTGCAATCATCTGCAAATTTAGATGGCCAGAGAGCATTGACATTGGCCTTGACTTTAGAGAAGTAAATGCCAAAAAGGAGCAGTCCAAGAGCTGATCCCTGTGGCACTCTACTTCTGACTGGCCTCTTTATAGAGGTGGACTCCTCAATTCTCTCTTCCTGGGTGCTGTCTGTCAGTCATTTTGTTATCCAGTGGGCGACATACAGGTTTGTACCTAACCTCTTGAGTTTGTCAGCAATGCCTGAGTGGGGTATTGTGTTAAATGCATTGGCCAGGTCAAGGTAGGCAGTGTGAACCATTTTGTCCTCATCTATTGCCTGGGTGACCTTCTCAAAGAAGTCCGCCAGGTAGAGAAGGGATGACCTGCTTTTGATTAAAGCAAACTGGGTTGTCTACAGTGTCTGGAGGTTTATTATATCACTATTGAACATTTCCATGATAATTTTTTCCATGGCTTTACATATAAAATTAGTGAGACTTATAGGTCTGTAGTGTCCAGGGTCTGTAGATGGACCACCTTTGTATAGAGGTATGACTGTTGCTGTTCTCTATTCATGAGGCATAAACCTATTTGGAGGCAGACAATTCCAATGGTCCTGATAGGTCATGTTAGAAGTCATCCAGGGATATTGTCTGAGTCCATTTATGCAGTATTCTTGGCCTTAGAAAGAGCATTAAGGACCTGTTCCCTAGTGATAGCAGGGGAAGTTATATTTGATGATATTACCTGATGGAAGGTTGGGGGAGAGAGATGGGCGTAAAGTTGCAGCTGAATCTATCAGTGAGTAAGTTTTCTATATCTTCTGGCTCAGTATAGGTGGTTCAATTTACAATGAGCTCTGCACACAATTGGGCATTGCCTTTGAGGTTGTGGACATAGTTGAAGAATTCCTTGTGGTTGTCCTTGGCTTAGGAGGCCAAATTTACCTTAATTTTGGCTTTGGTAGACTTTATATGTCCTCTAACTTGTTTGTTTAGTTTGATGAGAGTGCTTTTATCCTGCTGGATGCTGCACCTTCTAAATTGTTCCATCATTTTCTTCCTTCTGTCATACAGCCTATTGATTTTGTGATTCCACCAAAGTGTTTTTTTTTTAGTTAGTTCTCTGCTTCTTTCTGGTGGATAAAGTTGCCTCTGTGTAGCTATTAACATGCTTGTACAGGGTTTCTGTCAACAGTTCTGCATAGACAGAAGTATTCTTATGGTTTATGGTGGCTTAAAATTTTGCTAAGTTATCACTTAATAGCAGGAGGTTAGCCTTAGAGTATATCCTGAATATTCCAAGTTTAGCTGGGGGGTCCAGGTTTTATTTTTACTTCAAAGGAGATGACTGTCAGCATGGTCTGACCTTACCAGGGAAGGCATTCCAGCAGGGGTGTGCGGCACTGTCCCATATTAGTTAGTACCAAATTCAGTATGGCTGCACCTCTGGTTTGTGTGCTGACAATGTGGTTGAGGGAGTTTGCGTTAACAAAATCCAGGAATCTCTGTACCTGTACATTTGGTGTGGTATAGATTTCCCATTTAAGGTAACTGATGTCACTCATGAGTATGGTATTAGGTTGGATGGTGAGGGTTTCCAATAAGTTCAAATACATGGTATGGGTTTCCTGGGTCATAGAGGGGGACCTATAGCTTGCAAGGAAGTGGTATTGGATTTTGCCTATGCTGATTTGATCATGGAGTAGCTCAAGTTCATTGTCCTGTTTGACCACCCTTGAGGTATATTTAGTTTTAATGTAAATTGAGACACCTCTAACTTTAGTCCATGTCTGTGTATAGCTGGTCTAAATGTGTGGAAGGCATTATAACCTTGCACTGTTGGTGTGATCTCCATGGCTTTATACCATGTCTCAGTAACTGTACAGATGTCAGCATTCTCTAGGGTAAAGAGAGCTTCTAGAGAGTGAGGTTTTTTTTGTTTAGACTCCTAGCATTGAGCAGTAATACCTTTAGATTTTCTAGGTTTTAATTTGCTATGTTGGAAGTACTTTCAGTTTGGAATTGCCTAAAAAAGTCACTATGGTGAAAACAATGTTTTAGCTAATATTCAAAAGTCTAGAAGAGAGAGGTGCAGACCATCCCTGACAAAGCAGTATGGTCTGTTGACCATCTCCTTCCATGCTGGCAAATATTGCACCTCCTTAGAATGACACCAGAAACTAAGCCAATTATTAAAGCCAGTCATCTTTTCTTCATATTGTGCCATCATCCTTGGATTAGGTAAAATGCTGCTCAATGCTAAGGTCATACCAATCTGAGACACATATTCCAAGAGCTCTATGATGTATCTCTTCATATAGTCTGTGGAGGTGCATCTCAGGTCATTTAGTCTTACATGGACTATGACTGAATCACCCTGGTACTTCTGTTCCAATGACCTGAATGCATACATAATGTGGTAGATCCTAGCCTCTGATAAGCAAGTGACTGTGGGTTTGTCCTTAATCAACCTGGTGAGGGGGACACTGGTGTGCTTTTAGGGTTATCACCTGTTCCACTTTGCAAGGGACAGCCCCTCTTTAGGCAGTTGTGTCCTGCAAAAAAATTGAAAAAAATGGCAAATGTCCTGAGATTTTAGGAGAAAAATATTTACTGTATTTTCTTTAATAGCTGCATAAAACAGTTATTTTGTATCTGAAACACCTAAATGTTATAAGAAACAGAATAAGCAACTCAAATGCTACAAGAATAAGTTTTTATTTTGGCAAAAAAGTGAAGTTCTGTCCTTTGTACTGTCTGTGGATATGTTTTGCTCTTCCAAATCTGATGTTTCTACAAAAAAATGTCCCACTTTGGGCATTTGAAAAGGTGGCAACCCTAATGTCTTATGATGTAGTTTCCAATGACCAGAATATTGGATTGTGTGGTAGTTTGCCTTATGGGTTTAGTAGCTGTGGCTCTATCTGTTGATGTGGGTGTTGTTTTGAAAGAGTGCATTTGGAGCTGCTGTGGGTATTTGTTATGTGTACTTCACCTAGGAAGTCTTTGGGGTTTAGGAAGGTTACATTTAAGTGCCTCAGCATATGCTGGTGAATATGTCTGTTTTGAATTGTGTGTGATGTGTGTGTCCTACTGACAACATTATTGACATTAGGAGTACTTTTATGTGAGAGCTTTGCCTCCAGTGACACTGTGTTAATACATATTTCACATAACATAGCAATTTGTTTGAGAATTAATTAGTTGCCAGTAAATATGTGACAATTTCTACATTGTCAGAGGATGCCCATATCCACCAAGCTGGTAATAGAGAGAGTGGGAAAGTTCATATCCATGGCAACAGACCATTTTTTATTAATTATACAGTTGGAGTGAGAATATAAAGCTATGCCAGGAATATCCAGTTTGCAACTGTGGGGGCAGTGCTTTTCATTGCAAACTAGTTGTCCTGTATGCAGCTAGGCATTAGTGAAATTTCATTCATACTTTTACAGGAAAAATGTCACTCAAGGTGTCTGTGTCTGTACAAGGCACTGCCAAACACTCGACGGAAAACTAATACACAGACCCTGAAAATTTAAGGATAAAGTATTTAGGAAGATATTCTGAAGTTAGAAACAAATCAAGCAGCACTTTCTGAAAACAAAGAATTAGCTCATCAAGCATGTTAAAAAAGAGGGAAGGACTGGTGAGACTACATTCATCATGCTTTATATACACTCCCACTTTCTCCTTCAAAAGTTCCACTCACTACTTATGCATACATACATACATACATACATGCATACATACATACATACATACATACATGCATACATACATACATACATACATGCATACATACATACAGATATTTCAAGCACGAGCATTGATGCTTTTCTTGCTTTCCAATATACTAAAACATTTGTTCCCATAATATGTGTCCAGGCTGTTCTTAAAAATATCTAAACCAGTACTTACTTTAATGTAATTTGGTAGTTTGTTCCATGCATCAGCTGCCTTTCAGAGAAGCAACTAGTATGCTTTTCATTCCTACTGAATCTTCTACATAGCTTGTATGATGATTCTCTTGTTACTTTTTGATAACCCCAGACATTCTCAGAAATAGTTATTTCTAAATGCCATATTTATTTGAATAACATCTCCTCTTTGATATCTATAACAGACACTGTACAAGTTCAGATATCTTAGTGTTTCATAATAACTTAAATGTTTACATCCATGGATGCCCTTGTATATTTCCACTGTAGTCTTTCCAGATTATTCATGCTTGGTTTCTTATAAGGTTTCTATATTGTTATTTCATACTCAAGTTTTGGTCTAATACAACTGACAAACACTGACTTCATCATTTCTAATTTCCTAGACTTTATAAAACTTTTTATACTACTTATAGTTCTATAACTATCATTAACCAATTGGTTGGTATGATTAGAAAAACTCAAAGATGGATCTACTCATATACCCAGTGCAAAGAAACTGAAAACACTATCATCTGTATTAGCATGTCTGGCAGGAGATTTGTGCATATTCTCAGATTAATTTATATTGTATGCCAGCATGCCTAATTGTGAAAATGCAAATACATTTTAAAATGCTGAATATTTCCCTGTTTAAACAGAACGTTTAAAGAATCTGTCACTGCTTTGATGCATTTCTAACTGTGAATGTTTGAGAGGGACATTCGAAAGTACAAACTGTGGAGAGCCAGATGAACATTGAGTGTGATGTCTTTAGAATGTTCCTGGTTGTTAAGAGATTATTTAAACAGCTGATTGATAGAAAAAATATATTTTAAACAGCTGACTGTTATATTTTGAAATCAGACAGCTGAGACTGCAGTTTGTCAAGTACTGAGCAGTTTGTCACGTACTGAGCAGTCAGTGGACACCAAAAAAATAGAACTCACCAAAAAAAAACAAAAAAAAAAACTGTATGCTTGCCTTGGCCTTGCTATTATATCTTAGAGAAGATCAGGGATAGTGTTCTTTAGTTAGATCAGGAAAACTTAGTTATTAAGAGTGTACACGAAGTGTACACGATATGTATTCAGTAAGATTTTTATAACTTTTTTTGTGTTTTCTAGTCACTCAGAAAGATTACACTAAGTGTACATGTAATCTACACTTTGTGGTAACCTTTATGAATCCCTGTCAATATTTAAAGCACAAAAGTATCAGTAGGAAAACTAAAATTAGGAGGAAGAAGGTGTACGTTATGTCTGTGTTGTCTGTTCCTCAAAAGAGTGTACACTTAGTGTAGGCTTTATTGAATCCAGTATAATGGACTCCTATCCTGCAGTTTGATTCTACATTTCTGGTGATTGAATTCTGCTATTTATTGAGTGTTATTGATTTACAATCTTGTAATCATATTTTACTTATTATTATATGTTATTTTTTCATTATTTTACATTGTGGCCAGAGACTAGTGTTTTTCTTTAGAGATTAAAGAGTGCTTCTACCTGTTTGATACTCCCCAGGTCACCTCAAAGGCCTGGCTGTTCAGGTCATAGCTACCATTTATTTTGATAATTAATTTTCATAATTGGGCACCCCTTTAGAAGGGCATGAAGACCCTCTGATTCATGACAGTGTTACTGCATTATTTTGGGAAATATACACAGCTGGAAATGTGTATTAAGCTTTCCCAGAAGTGTTTGAATGTGTGAGATTTAAATTTTCTTTGAGTGTGAGTTTATCAGTGGTCTTAAACTAGAGCATTTTTCTCTGAAATGCGTAATAAGAAAATACATTTGGGTGGACAAAGGTATATAGTCCAGTCCCCGAAAATAGAGCATGTATCTGTTGTGCTGTTAGGGAGAAATTGTGAAATATTACTTCTGTTTAAGTGACAGTCTCATATTGGAGTCAGTAGTGATGATTGAAGTTTCTTAGTTACTGACCCAGGATAGCAAGGGGCATCATTTTATTGTTGGCAGTCTGGTGGGATATAGCCAGACATCACATTACTTAGTGCCAGCAGTGTGGGATTTTTAATTGAATTCCAGGAGCCTGTGGGTAATTGTCATTAAAGTGTGCACTCTTGACAGCCACAAGGTAAACATTCAGAATTTCAATCCACCACATTTTTATTTATTTTTAGATAGATAGTCAGTGATAGTAGGCAAGGATGTTAGCAGAAGATTTTAGCAAGCTGACAAAGCTCCAGTTTGGTAAGGAGTGTGAATTCAGAGGATTGGTGCATGATTTCCCAACCAAGGAAGCAATGATGTCAGCCTTGGTTGCAGCCACAGCTCAGGATGGTGATGTGCAGTGTGCCAAGATGGGACAGTCCACATTTTCTTCAGAAGACCTGAAAATCCATTTGGAGTTAAGAAAACTGGAGCTGGAGGCTGAGGAGTGAATAAAACATCTAGAGACTGAAGAGAGACTGTGCCTGGAGATCCAACATCTGGAAGCTGAGGAGAAACAGCATCAATATGAACTGGAGACCAAACAGCTGGAGACTGAAGACAGACTGAGGTGTTTAGAAGCCAAGGACAATGAGAGACAGTTCCTGCATGAAGTGCAACTTCTTACCCTTCAAGAGGGGCATGGACCTAATGGGGAAGGGAATAACTAGACCCCAGAAGCTGAAAAGGTCAGTAAACTTTTTCCTCAGTACAGGGATGTGGATGGCTTTCATAGTTTTATTCATATTTTTGAGAGGGTATGTAGACAATATGATGTTGACCATGAGCTCTGGGTTCAGCTCTTGATGCCCTTACTCAATGGTAAAGCTGTTCAGGCTGTAGCAAAGATAAATTATGCAGATTGTTTGAATTATGAAAAAGTGAAATGATGCTTGCATGACTGTTTCAAACTTACACCTGAAGCTTATAGGAAACTTTTTTGTGAACACAGACTTAAGTCAGATGAAAAGTGTATTTGATTATATTTCTGACTTAAGTACTTACTTTCACAGATGGGAGAGTGGGTGTCAGGTTACCACTTTTGAGGTACTGATACAGCTTTTGGTGAGAGAACAAGCCCTCAGTACTTTGCTAATGACATGAGAGTCTGGTTATCAGACCATGAGTGTAACTCTGCAGAGAAGTTTGGGAGAAAAGGGGATTCTACTTAGCAAGCAGAGCACCAGTGCATAGGAGAGGGATACCCAGTGCTGTACATGGAAATGAAGGATCTGCAGGGACACTCTAAACCACTCTAACAGAGTACACCAGTAATGATGGAAACCTACTAATCCAAGTGCACAATTAGGGATTAGATGTTTTATGTGTAACCAGAGGGCAAACATAGCAGTCAAATGTCCATCAAGGCAAAGTGAGAAAGAAAAGGTGAGGGAGCCAGCAAGTGGTGATGACAAACTGCCAGTGGTAAGTTTCTTAGAAACAACTGAGGTGTCAATTTATCACCAAAATGTATATCTAATTTTACTAGATGGTAAACAGGTAACTGCTAAGAAGCTTCTGATTTAACCACTGTGAGGCTGGCAGTGGTCAGAAAGAGCAGTACTTGCTTGCGCAGTCCACTCCAGTCAAATCATTGGGAGGCACCCCATTACAAATACCTTTGCCTAGGGTTCATCTTGACTTGCAGGGTGGAAGAGGAAGCAAGCAAGTAGGTGTGTTCAGGGATATTCCTGCAGATGTCCTGACAGAGAATGACTTTGATGATGCAGTACTTTGTGTACATGCAGTGACAAGCAGTCAGGCTTGGAGAAAGGCATGTAGGTTCAGTAGTGTGGGAGAGACCCAGAAAGATCTCATACCAAAAGCTGGTATCAGTGTGGTGGCTGTTTCAGAGAAGGTGCTATCTAGTAGCAGCAAGTCTGAATGTGAACCATAGCTGCTGGTGGGTAATGATGTTCCCTTGGACACAGTGATTGTGAGGATGGAGGTGATGGTGGTACCCAGAGTGACAGTGAAGCACAGCTGTCAGAAATGACAAGGCTTCCTGCAGAAGGGGAACTAGGAAGGTTACGAAGGTATCATTGAGACAAGCTCAAATTACGGATCCTGCATTACAAAGCTTGAGGGAGATGGCTAAGGAGGCACCTGAGGCTCAAGGAAGAGGGGAGTCTGTATACAGGAACAAAGGTTTGTTGTATAGAGAATGAAGTCCTGGAGGTGGGCTAGAAGGTGAAGTGATATGGCATGGCAGTTGCTAGTGCCTAGATCCTACCATCTGCCACTCTTAGCCATAGTGCATGACATTCCATTCGCAGGTCATATAGGCATGAGACGTACTAAGAGATGCATTATACAAAATTTATATTGGCCTGAGAATGCAAGGGATGTGGTAGGATATTGTAAGACTTGTGTACAGTGCCAAAAAGTTGGTAAAGTAGGGGATAAGCTAAGGGTCCTTTAATACCTTTGCCTGTTATCAAAGAACCATTTCAGAGAGTGACCTTGGATATTGTGGGATCCCCGAGCACTCCAAGTTCTACAGGAAAGAAATACCTCTTAGTGGTAGTAGACTATACAACAGATATCCTGAAGCAGTAGCTCTGTCATCTATTGATGCAGAGAAGGTGGCAAATGCTTTGATAGAAATCTTCAAAAGTGTAGGTTTTCCACAGGAAATACTAACTGATGGAGATGCCAACTTCATGTCAGACCTGCTTTGTCTGTGGAAGCATTGTGGGGTGAAACATCTAAAGACCACCCCCCTACCATCCCTAGATTAATGGTCTTGTGCAGAGGTTAAACACTACATTAAAGACTATGCTACAGGCATTTTCAGATCAGTTCAAAAGGGAGTAGGACAAGTATGTGTACCATCTGTTATTTATGTACAAGGAAGTACCACGAGAATCTACAGGTTTTTCACCATTTGAGTTGTTATATGGGCATAGAGTGAGGGGGGTTTTAGATTTAATTTGAGATGAATTGGAAGCTGAAATTGAATCTCACAATGAGTCTGTTGTGGCTTATGTTCTCAACTTTCGGACAAGACTTAAGGAGCTCAAGGGTTTAGCTCAAGAGAACCTAACAATGGCTCAACAACAAAAGAAGGTGTGGTATGACATGAATGCTCAGGCCCGAGAGTATGCTGAGGGACAGAAGGTGATGGTATTTCTTCCTGTAAGACATAACAAGTTACAAGTAGCTTGAGATGGACCCTTTGAGGTGGTGAGGAAAATCAATGATGTGAACTACATGGTACATTTGGTAGGTAGGAGACAAGTGCACAAAATATACCATCTGAATATGATGAAACATTATCATGACAGGGAGGCCCTAGTATTCAGCATTCATAGTGGATGGAAGGAAGAGTCTGAAAGGGATATGGTAACCAAACTTTTTAGTGAGGCTAGGACTGACACCTCTGTGGAAGAGATTGCCATATCACCACAGTTAACTCCTAATCAAGTCTGGGAGATAAAAACATCACTGCAGGAATTTGGGGATGTATTCACATGGAAACCTGGGTGTACTGACTTGGTGCAGCACCATGTGGACACAGGACTCCAAAAACCGATTAACTCATTCACTCTGTGGCAGCTCATAAAATGCTGCCTGCTTTCTTCCACCATATGAACAACAGTGCAGCCTGAGCTCGTTTTCAGATAATCCATTTATAATACCATACAGAAAACAAATGTTCATAACTCTTTAACCATAAGAGCTAGACTAAAAATGTAAATGCAAAAGTTGTTCAGCAGACACTGACCTTTTCAACAGTATAAATGTTGATAGTAGGTATCTAAGTTATTAGTAAATATTTGCAAAGGAATGCTGATATTATGCATATTTTGTTACCTTTTTGTTAAAACAAATCACAATATGTTGGTGAATGTACCATGTACACCTATACACTTTGTAATTAATTTGTTTGCATGAATGTCAGCTTGAAAATGATACCTTAACCATTACCGTGTGATGCTCTTTTACTGAGCTATTCACAGAAATATGATTATCATAATTGATAAATAAACAAAGCATAATATCTCATCACCTGTAACAGACAGAGACTACATAGCAGAGTACAGGCTTTGTGGCTCAATACCAGCTTCAAAATGATGCATCATGTGCACCGTCACCATGCTCCCTTGCAAAGATATGGGCATAATAATGAGAAATGCGGCAAATATATAATTTTCATAATCCTACATAAATGAAATAAACTGTGATATCTGTACATGTGTACAGCCCACAGGCACATTTCCTTTACCATGTTGTAAGGATAACATTGTCTTCCAAATTACATATTACTTGGCACATTGACATGCTCCTTCACAAAGTTATTTACCAAAATATGAAAAAAAATCATAATTTCCATAACCTAAGTCCTAAACAAACTCTGATATCTGTACATGTGTGCAGCATACAGACACAGTTCTTTTAGTATGTTGTAAGGAATAATACTGTGTTCAAGCTGAAGTTGTACTTAGCATGTTGACATATTCCCTAACAAAGTTATTTACCAAACTATGAAAAAAAAATCATAATTTCCACAACCTAAGCCCTAAACAAAGTGTGATATCTGTACATGTGTACAGCCAACAGGCACAGTTCTTTTACCATGTTGTAAGGACTAACACTGTCTTCAAAATGAGGTGTTACGTAGCACAATGACATGCTCCCTAGCAAAGATATTTATCAAAATATGAAAGAAATCAAAACTTGCATAACCTAAGTCCTAAACAAACTGTAATATCTGTACATATGTACAGTCCATGGGCACAGTTATTTTATCATATTGTAAGGACTAACACTGTCTGCAAATGAGGTAGTACTTACCATGTTGACATGGACCCTAGTAAAGTTACAATTATAATTCTATTACTGTGTTCTAAGTAGTGAAAAAGTTTGCCGTGAAATGTAATAGACTTTCACTTACCATACTACTCCTACTTGGTCATGCTTATTTTCCATCTTTTGTCACTAGGTGCATGTTGCCAGTATATCATACATTGCTGCCATCATACCATTGTGCAGATCAGTCAAGAACATGCCAACACCATCTTCATTTAAGTGAACTCCGTCATTTCCGAAAAGGTGATCGTCTTCTGCATTGATGCTGTTATGGCTGATTGTTGCTCCGCATACCTTGAGCATCAATACACACATTAACCCATTTTGTAACCATATGGCCTTGTGAGCTGCCCGTTGGCTGTTTGCATTTCTCCATTTCTGGTGAGGAATTATGTCAGACCACACAAAATGACAAAGTGGCCACCATGACTGCATGCATTCAAAAATCTCCTTGATTTGAAACCTCAGCTCTCCAAGTCTATGAATGATGACATTGTTCCCCTCCAATGTGCAAGACAAGAATTTCAGGTTCAGGGTAGCTGGAACACTTATCTTCCAACAACTGCAGGAGCCGACTCTAATGCATACCTCTTCTTGCAATCCAGTGTACCTTCATGCTAGATATGGGAAAGCTCAAGTTGTAGTATTTGTTATTTCTGGCGACATGTCTGGCAGCTAAGTGAATATAGGAATGGCCACACACTCACACTATCACTTGTTCTCCTGCTCTTGAAGTCATGTCACTGTCACAAGGTAGAAGTACCTGCATAGGGAAGAAATATAAGTTGGTTAGTCATGATGTTTGAGGGATTTATTGCATTACTATGATATGTATATGTATATAATATGCATTACCTTGTTTGCCTGTTGGAACCTTCACTGCTGTCCACATAGTCTTTAATATTTTGGTTGAGTATTCACAAAGATGATGCAGAGGTACATACCTAACAACCTGAAAAGCAGCTGCTCACACACTATCAGATTAGCAGTAGACACATATCACTGTAAACATACACGTTCTTGGGGTAGCCAACATACTGCTGAATGGATACTGACAAAGGGCTACCGAAAGGACACATGTAAAGAGAAAAACCAGGGCAAAGACCACCATTCCACTAATAAACCCAGGACAGGCATGGGACTTCAGTGGCACTTGAGGGCATCTGATGTGTTCTACTATACCTGTGCTGGCTACCCACTCAGACTGCTGATACCACTACTGTCTCATGACCTCCTTCAGTGTCAGCAGTCTGACTTACCTCTGCCTTTTCTCTTTACATGTGTCCATTCAGCAGTGGGTATAAGGAATCAAGGGAGGAAGTAATGTAATGTTTCTTGTCCTTACCTGCATACATTTAGAACACATGAGGAAAGACAAAGATGTACCAAAAGTCACAGATGGCCTTTCAGGAAGAGACTGAAGACATCATAGTGGCACTCTTGAAACCATGCATATCCAGGAAAGCAGCACAGTGGGACTGAGCAGAAGAGTCTCCAAGTTCCCCACTGCCATCCAGGATGATCCTAACATTCATGGTGTCTATGTATGCTGCCCACTTATGCACTCACCATCAGATTGGCAGTAGGCAGAAATCACTGTGAACAGATACATTCTTGCCATAGTCAAAATACTGCATGAATGGAAACTGACAAGGGGCTACAGAAAGAGCACATGTAAAGAGACAAAGCAGGGCAAGGACTGCCACCCCATGAATGAACCCAGGACAGGCATGGGACTTCAGTGGCACTTGAGAGCATCTGATGTGTTCTATACCTGTGCTGGCTACCCAATCAGACTGTTGATACCACTACTGTCTCATGACCTCCTTCAGTGTCATCAGTCTGCCTTACCTCTGCCTTTTCTCTTTACATGTGCCCATTCAGCAATGAACATAAGTAATCAAGAGCAGACGCAATGTAATGTTTCTTGCCCTGATCTGCATACATTTACTGTACCAGAGTGGAGGAAGACTGAAAGGAGAGGCACAGACAGAGCACATGAGGAAAGAGAAAAACATACCAAAAGCCTTTCTTTTTGCAGTTGGCCTTTCAGGAAGGGACTGAAGGCATCATAGTGGCACCCTTGATACCATGCATATCCAGGAAAGCAGTACAGTGGGACTGAGCTGAAGCATCTCCAAGTTCTCCACTGCCATCCAGAATGATCCTAAGAGTCAAGGTGTCTAGGTATGACACCCACTGATGCACACAGCATTCAGTGCCAAGCTGAAGAGTCTCCAAGAGTCCCAGTGCCATAGGAATTCACACCTTGCTTTCTCTTGTTTATCGCACTATGTGCCTTTCCTGCTGTCAGTAATGCACAATATCTTTATGGCCATGTAACTCACCGAAGCATTCGACACAGAGGCTGATCTTGCAAGTTGGGCATCCCCATGATGGTTCAGCATGTTTACCCTTGCTGGAACAGTTTTTACATCTTGATTTGTGCCATTTCACTGGAAAGTTTGAGCCATGCTCAGATTGGTTCATGGGTTCTGGCACAGTAATCTCAGTGCATCTTTTCCTCTTCTTGTAACTGGCAAGAAGAAGCAAGCCAAGGTTCCTTCAAAACTGTAACTGTGTTGCTTGAATATCACTGCCAGAGCATGACAGTGGCTGTTACTTTCATGAAATATAATGAAAGCATTGACTATGACCACATCCCATAAGAACCAAAACAAGTACAGCCACCATCTGTGGGCCTTCCTGGCAGTCAGATACTTTGTCTTGAGCTGATCTGCTCAGTTCACCCCATTTATGTAAGTGTTATGCATGTTTACAACTGGTGGATGTGGCACTGATGCCTTTGTTCCATCACTCTTTCTCCTGTGTGTAATGGAGACTGACATGGTTGGGTTACAGTTAGTTGACAGGATGAATACTGGGTTGCTATCCTTCCATTTAGTAGCCAGCAGTGGTCCACTCTGCAACTGCTTATAGTACCCCCGAGGTGCTTTTCCAATAGCCTGTCTGTTGAATGTTAGAGGCCATCCTGACCTATTGGTGCACATGGTTCCAAGCCAGTATAGACCATCTTGCAGCAATTGCTGTGCCAGTGGGACAGAGGTAAAGAAGTTATCAAAGTAAATATGATGCTTCTTGCCAATTAGTCCCCTAGTTAAGTCAACCACAACTCAGTGCACTAGTCCAACCTCTGCATTTTGCTCTGCTTTTCCAGTGTATACCTGGAATTTGCATACATACCCATTTGTAGAGTCTGCCAACACCCACACCTTAATGCCATACCTCTGTGGCTTACCAGACATAAACTGTCTAAGTGTCAAACATCCACAGAAGCCGATCATGGCTTCATCTACAGCCACTTCATGATGTTTATTGTACTGTGTCCTGCATACACCAAGTACTGCATCAAGTATTGGATTTACATGCTGTAGCTTGTCATGACCCACAGAGCCCATGTGGTAGGCTCTGGTGGTTGTCATTGCAGTATAAATACTGTTACATTTTTTCAAACCTCTCTCAGGTCACATACTCAGCTATTGGGAAGCGACCATACACATGGTGTGTTTTCCAGTACTGCCGGTATTCAGGAACATGTACAAAAGACATGTATATTCTGACACCTAGAAATGTGCGTATGTCTCCTGGACAAACAGGACTCCACTGCGTATCAATCTTGCCTGATGCAGCCTGCCTCTGTGCAGCATAGTGATTGGTTTAATTGGCAATAAGGGTGTACAGCTCCTCTGGGAACATCAAATTCATGAAGGCCATCTCTGTGCTGAGTCCAAGTTGTTTACAGGGCCTACTGGACCCACAAAGTCATCTATGTGTACAGCTGTGAGATGCTTCTCCCATGTGATCTTACATGGTGGGCATGCTCTGCGTACCTTACTGGGTCACTTGGAACACCTGGAAATGGAAAGTCCTGTATAGTTCAATGATGGTGCTCTATTATCAGTTTCAGTAGCAACTGTAATGCAAGAACTTGTTAGTGAAGTACTAAGAGATGCTCCATGCTGAGGCACAATCATATCCTTGCATGATAAAGGAGCTGCTTCAACTCTGATCTAGTGGAATTTCCCCGTCCCAATCCACATATTCTGGACTATTGTAAACCTCATGTACAGTGGAAGGAACGGCCACATCCTTGTCAGCACCTGCACTGTCATGGACTGTGGAGGACCTCATAGGTCTGGCAGTGATATAATGCACCTTCTTGGGGTCTACTTTATTTATGCGAAAGCGTAAAACCGTGAATACCTATTGATCGAACCATATGCATCGAAAGTGCAAGCCGTCAAAAACTGTAGACAAAAATCTCTGTAGGTGGAGATTTCCATTTACTTCAATGTAGTGAGATCTCAGAGTCGGTATATTTAAGTAGTGGGGGTGTGAGGGGTGCAGGGGGGCTTGCCCCCCTGTCTACATCTTTTTTTTTTAATTTTCTGTGTATTTTTTCTTTATTAACTTTCGAACATTTAAGAGTTTGATGCATATGCACCGATCTATGCATTCAAACTTTTGAACCTTCGAGTTAATAAAGTAGACCCCATTCTTGAACACAGATAAAAGCAATTCATTGTCTTTGTCAAAATCAGAATGCATTAGGTGACTATTGTGTGTGCTATCCTTCCTTAGCAGTGCAAGTGGTACCTCATCCTCACTATCATGGTCAATTTCATCATTAGTGGTCAGGTGTTCTGTGGCAAGTCATAGTGGTCTGTCAGGAATGGCTGGCACAGGGGCATCATCTGTATCACAGGCAATGGCCTTTTCAAGTAGATGAGTGAGTGGAATCTCATTGTCTGTGTCATAATCTTCATTTTCACTCTAGTTGGCATTACATGGTGGCTCAAAGTGCATAACCATGTCTGAACCAGTGCTACAACCATCAGAGTCTGTTTCCTCACCCAACAGGTAAATGCTGCTTGATTTCTGCTCAACAGATGCCATCTTCTTTGGAGGTTGTGTCTCTTTCCACTTGAAATTACAGCTGAAAAAAACACAACAGTATAGAACATTTTGATGTTATAATCCTACATGTAGGGAGTTGAAAACAACACACCAGAACACTATCTAGTGACTGTGTGATACAGGAAATTACTACATGATACGGTGTTCAGTTGCAGTGCTTCACAAAAATATGATCCGTATAACCACAATGGGTACATATTGTGCCCACTACAAAAATTCTAAAAATGACAGAAAAACTGTTGGAGGGCTTGAAAAGGACTACACATTGACAGAAAACATTATTTGGTTTGTGCATTCATCAATATGATAATGATTTCTACTTATGTAAATAACAGTGGCAGCTACTGAGAGTTTTACTTGACAAGTGAGAATGACTGAGCATTGCACTGTAACTGCAGTTATTGCTCAAATGTGATAATGACATGCATTTCATTACTGCAAGGTTCTGCACATTCAGACAAAGGTGATAATTGCTGCACAAAACCTGTTGATTAGGCATTCATTATATTCCTGGTGCAGGTGCTATGTAACACGGAGTCATTACCATCTGTTAGGAAAAGACCAGAGTAATTCACTAAAAGCAGTATAACACTTGTATATTACTGAGCCCTTCCTCCCACCTAAATTCAACACATGACTGACCGAGCCAGGCATATTGCCCAAAATAGATGGTAGCTCCATGCTGGTACTAGTCTGCAAGTAATAGCATTGCTCTCATTGAGACAACCACTCAGTAGACTCAGAAACAGAAATAAAATCAGAAATTCTAAATTATCTGCTTGATTGGTGTAACAATTAATCCAACAGGGAGTCATTCATTTCATCCCACATAACCATCCCTCTCGTTAGAGTAAGACACAGAAGTAAAAAAGCAAAAATATTGTCTAAAATATCTGGTTGAGCAATGCCAAAAAATTGGCAAGCCCCCCCCCAAAAAAATCTAATACAAAAAACTACACATCCAACAGTTTATTCCCCTATTGCCTTACGTTATCTGAGGGCTTTTACCCCCTGTTCTTACTTTGTTATGCCTATCCTCTTATACATGTACGCAATTCAGGTCAAATTTCCAGCATTATTCAAGAGAAAGAAAAACTAAAGCAGAATATACATGCAGAATGTTTGGATATATTTATCAGCACTGTTCCTGTTATCCAGCATTCCGACCTTTATAAAGAGCTCTTTATTTGCAGTGTTCCTGAAGAATGTATGTGGATACTGTTAACAGATAAGTGATTCTTAACCAAACTACAACATGGGCAGAATTCATTCATAGAAGTACACAAAGACTTGGCCAATAAAGGAGAGACTGTCACCTGTTCATCACAAGTTAAGATATTCCTTCCAGTTATATTTCATTTGTTCCAAGTTAAATCAAGTACACATTTGAATGCTCACTGCATAAAAACTTTTTCATAACCATCTCTGAAACCTGACCCAAAGAGAAATTATGCTGTTGTTGAAGTATGCTCAAGCACCAACATGACGCATTTCCCTGGATGACCCTACTGTAACAGATCTTAGTAAGTGCAATCACCAAAATGAAACATTCATCCAAGTGACCTCTCCAATAAAATGTTGACGTATGCACAAGCACCAACATAAAGCATTCACCCAACCCAACCCTACCGTAAAATGTTAAAGTATGCATAAGCACCAGATTGAAATATTTCCCCAAACAGCCCTTCAGTAACAGTCCCTGGTATGCACATGCAGCAAAATGAAACATTCACCACAGTGACCCAGCACATGAATTAAAGATTTCCCCAAACGACCTTTCAGTAACAGTTCCTGGAATGTACATGCACCAAAATGAAGCATTCACCCAAGTGACCCACATAATAAAATGTTGATGTATGCACAAGCACCTGAATGAAAGATTTTTCCAAACAACCCTTCAGCAACAGTTCCTAGTATGTGCAATCACCAAAATGAAGCATTCACCCAAGTGAGCCCTACAATAAAATGTTGAAGTATACACCAGAAACAGAATGAAATATTTCCCAAAACAACCCTTCAATAACAGTCCCTGGTATGTACGTGCACCAAAACGAAACATTCACCCAAGCCAAGCCTTCAGTAAAATGAAGTATGCACAAGCACCAACATGAAGCATTTCCCTGACAATACACACAATGCAATACATAAATAATCTGCCAATGGAGAAAATGAAGTTATATATAAACACCAATAAGCAACCTGCATGTATTATCTCCTAAGAAGAAATGGTGAAGCATAGTCCATATTTATATCCATCAGGAATCACCTAAATACATTTGTAAGAGAGCTGAAGACTCCCATAAGATTACTGACAAAAATACAGTGGTTAAAATAATAAAAAATAAACCTAACATTTATAGAAGAAGCTAAAATAAACCTAACATTTATAGAAGAAGCTGTTAAAATTAACTATTAGCCTTAAAACTCTAGCCAATGACCCAAAAGAAAACGGAAAATCATCCAATGTGGGGTAAGACTGCCAAAGGCCAACCAAACAAGGGAGTATGGTACCAGAATATAAGGCTAAAATCAAAATATGCATGAAGTAAAATTCAGGATACTAGAAGAGTAAATGAATCCACAATTATAGTGAAGCATATAGATCAGAAGTAAAGTGCTTCCAACTCTCCCAAGTGACATTCCATCAATAAAAAAGCCTGTACCACATCATAACTAAGCCATTAAGACAGAATGCTAAGACATGAAAAATAGTCAATAAATAAAGAAATCGGGAACAATGTAGAAATACTCCAAAAATATAGGCAGTAAATAAACCGAGTAGGAAACCCAATTCACAAAGCCGCAAAGAACATGTCATGTTAACCTACAGAGCACATACGTGGAAAGTAAATGAAGGAGGTGTACACCAAAAAATAAAAACATTCATCCTACCAAAATGCAAAATATATTATTATGGCAAGGCAAGAAAGTAAGATAACAAGGAAAAGTCAAAATCATAACAAAATGTCAAGTAAGGATAAAAAAATAAATAGAGTAAGCCAAAAAACATTACGGACAATCAGCTACACATTTTCCTAAAAACAACCAATAAAAACAAATTGGAAAATATATACACCAATAACAATTATATATTCAGTAGTTAAAGCTGAATGGAAAGCAAGAAAACCTAGGAAGTATGCATCAAGTAAACCAACTGCAATCCAACAAATAACCCTAAAATAGCGAGGGTGTCCCCTGAATGGCTAAGACATGCAAGAAAATAAGGCATGTAATGCATAAAGCAGACTAAAATGACACCTCAAAATGGCAGAAAAGAATGAAGAGCAACAGCTGTATATGCTTAGTAGTAACCACCAACACATTAAACCAAGTAGTAACCACCAATGCAAAACCTATGTCACTAACTCAAAGCAATATAGAACAATCTGTTCACTAAAATACAAAGATACAAAAATACATAATAACAGCAAAGGAGAGATAAAGCATAAAAGTGGGAAGGCAAAGAAGAATAAAAAATATATGACACTCGCACTCCAAAATAAACAGCAAAGATAAAAAATACAAAGGTAAACAAAGGCTAAAGGATATCTACCTGGATTGAGAAATATGAGGTTAGTACACAATAAATTTCTCCCATAGAATTACTGTTAGAAGTTATGATCCAATTGAAAATAATAAAAATAACAAAATGTAAAGAAGCAAGGCATTATGAGGCGAAATTTGCTTGTGCGAATACTTCCAATACACGGCCAGAGCGTGACAGTTGCTTGCAGCTGTTGCTTTCATGAAATATAATGAAAATATTGACTATGGCCACATCCCATAAGAAACAAAACAAATGCAACCACCATTTGCAGGCCTTCCTGGCAGTTGGATACTGTGTCCTGAGCTGACCTGCTCGGTCCACCAAATTCATGCAAGTGTTGTACATGTTTACAACTGGTGGACATGGCACCACTACTTTCTAAAACAGGACTCAGCTGAAGATGAACTCTGCTTGTTTGAAGTTCAGGAGCTCTGTAAGTGGCTGTCTTTCCAAATGCGGCAGTAGCTCCAAACTGGCAAATTGGCATACAGAAATCACTGCTCTGACAAAACAAATAGCAGGATCCGGTAGCAATTCAGGTGCAGCTATCAGAAGAATGAAAGGGAATTGCTGCTGCTGGACCCTCTATTTATTCTGACAGATCAAAGAAACCTTAGATTGGGGATGGAGGTGTCATACAAGTGGCCGCTTGGGTTGGAAGAATCCAATTGGCTGCCACCACTTGCTTCTTGCAATGCACGGATAATTGGCTTACTGTAATAACAGAGTGCATGGTAAGCTGATTTTCTCTGAAAAGTTAAATACTGACATAATCTAAATCCATGCTCAAAACTAAGTTGAGAAAGTAACTGAAAAAGTTCAGGTACTTTTTCAACTTAATTTTTAATATAGGAGGTACAATAGGATTGTAAAGTTAAATACACTTATCTAAGGCACTCGGGTGTAACTCCATACAATTACTACAGTCACACAGTGAGCTCGGATGTAAGCATAGGTGCCATGTGATGGTACTCAGGGATAATGAGTTAAGCAGGTTCCTTATAGAGTACCTGAGAGAGTGAAGCAGACTGTGAAAGAAGAAATAAGAGAAATGCTAGAACTGTGGGTAATTCAAGAGTCTAATAGCCCTTGGGTGTCCCCAGTAGTGCTAGTGCCAAAGAAGGATGGTAATGAGAGATTCTGTGTAGACTACTGGAAATTAAATAGTTGCACAGAGTCAGATACATACCCCCATGCCAAGGACAGATGAAGCCCTAGAACACCTGGCTGGGGCTAGATATCTGACTACTATTGATTTGACTAATGGGTAGTGGAAGGTACCTTTGACTACTGCTGCTACAGGAAAGACAGCCTTTGTAACCACTTATGGATTTACTAGGATGCCTTTCGGAATGAAAAATGCGCCAGCAACTTTCCAGAGGTTGGTAGACCATATCCTGGTAGGAGCAGGGGAATATGCTCTAGCATACTTCAATGATATTGCTATTTATAGCCACTCCTGGCAGGAGCATCTCCAACATATGAGGGAGGTCTTAGATAGATTAAGTAGGGCTGGATTAACCATTAAACCCAGGAAGTGTTAAGTGGGTATGGCAGAAATCACTTAATTAAGACACAGAGTGTGAAATAGTAAAATTAGGCCAGAACCTATCAAGGTGGAAGATATCCAAGCGTGGCCAGCTTCTGTTACTAAGAAACAAGTGAGAGGATTTCTAGGTGAAAGTGAGGTGCTATAGGAAATTTGTGCCCAATTACAGTACATTGCTGCACCCCTTACTGACCTAATTAGGAATAGTAAACCAGACAAGGCAGTGTGGACCACAGATTATGAACAGGCTTTCCAAAAAGTAAAACAGATTTTGGGAGGGCCCCCTATGTTGACAGCCCAGATTACAATAAAGAATTTATTGTAGATGGTAGATGCTTCAAGTTATGAGCTGGGGGCTGTGTTTAGCCAAGTTGCCGAAGAAGGAGAAAAGCACCCAGTGGTTTATCTGAGCCATAGACTCCAACCTAGAGAAGTAGTGTGGGCATTGCAAAATCTGCAGCCTCATCTTTATGGGAGGAAAATTCACTGTACTCACAGATCACAAACCTCTAACATGGCTTAATAGGGTCAGTAAGCAGAATGCCAAGTTACTGGGTCTAGGATTGCAAGCATATGATATGACCATTCAACATCGCAGTGGGGTTAATAATGCCAATGCAGATGGATTGTCCGGGAAAGGAGTGGGTTAATATTCCCATGTATAATCATTTTTCGCAAGTGTCGGTTTTTCATGGATCACTTGAAAACTGTTCTTGAGTCTTAAGGGAAGAGAAATGTGAAGAAACTGAAAACACTATCATCTGTGTTAGCATGTCTGGCAGGATATTTTTGCATATTCTCAGATTAATTTATATTGTATGCCAGCATGCCTAATTGTGAAAATGTAAATAAGCTTTAAAATGTTGAGTATTTCCTTGTTTATTCAGAATGTTTAAAGAACCTGTCACCGCTTTGATGCATTTCTAACTGCGAATGTTTGACATTCTGAAGTACAAACTGTGGAGAATCAGCTGAACAGTGAGTGATTTTATTAGAATGCTCCTAGTTGCTAAGAGATTACACAGCTGATTGCCAGAAAAAATATATTATTTTTAAACAGCTGTTATATTTTGAAATTAGGCAGTTGAGACTGCAGTTTGTCAAGTACTGAGCAGTCAGTGGACACCAAGAAAAGAGAACTCACCCAAAAAAATGCAAGCTTGCCTTGGTCTTGCTATTATACCTTAGAGTAGATGAAGGACAGTATTCTATAGTTAGATCAGAAAGCTTAGTTATTAAGATATATTTTTTTCTAGAATAATGGACTCCTATCCTGCAGTTTGCTTTTACATTTCTGGTGATTTTATTCTGGTGTTTATTGAGAGTTATTGATTTACAATCTTGTAATCATTGTTTTTTACTTATTATTAAATGTTTTTTCATTATTTTGCATTGTGGCTAGATACCAGTGTTATTCTTTAGAGATTAGAGAGTACTTCTACCTGTTTGATGCTCCCCAGGTCAACTTGAAGGCCTGGCTGTTCTGGTCATAGCTATCATTTATTTTCATAATTAATTTTCATAATTGGACATCCCTTTAGAAAGGCTTGAAGACCCTCTGATTGGTGACAGCATTACTGTATTATTTTGAGAAAGCGACATAACTGGAAATTTGTATTAAGCTTTCCCAGAAGTGTTTGGATGTGTGAGATTTAAACTTTCTTTGAGTGTGAGTGTACCAGATGTCTTAAACTGGGACACTTAGCACTGAACTGTGTAATAAGAAAATACATTTGGGTGGAAGGCAGTATATAGTCCAGTCCCAGAAAATTGAGAGTGTTCCTGTTGTGCTCTAAAGAGAAAATGTGAAATATTACATCTGTTTAAGTGATAGCCACATACTGTAGTCAGTAGTGAGGGTGAAGCTCCTTAGTTACTAACCCAGGATAGTAAGGGATGTCATTTAATTGCTGGCAGTTTGGTGGGATATATCCGGATATTACACCCAGGTCCTTAAATGAATCTGCAGTTTCAATCACTGTGTGCTGTATTAAATATTCACCTTTCTATTTGTGTCTCCCAAATCTCATATGCTTAGTTTTTGATATATTTATCAGTATATTATTCTACTGTGCCCAAATGGTCAATTTAGTCAAGTTATTTGACAGACATGCCTCATCTGTATATAGACTGTAGAACACCTCAGATGAAAAAGTTAAGCCTGAAAGATATAATCTAAACAAGTAAGAGCCTGGTATGGAGCTCTGTGAGACATCCTGACTGTAACCAAGAATTTCACCTGTTGAATTGCTGTATGATACTTGCCATGTCCTATGTGTAAGCCATGCAGCTATCCATCTTATCAACAGAACACCGATACCAAGTTGATCTAATTTATTGATCAGTGTTTTGTGTATGACCCTATCAAATGCTAAAGTTAAACCTATATAAATTAAATCGCAGCATCATTTTCCATTCATAGCTGTTATTATATTGTTATAGAACATCAAGTTACAGTTGGTAATAGATCTATTTTTAACATATGTATGCTGAGATATGGTTTTAAGTCCCAAGTTAGCCATTTCTGACAACAACTTTTCCAATATTGCCTTCTCTATTATTTTTCCATAATATGAGAATAGACCTAAGGGTCTATATGACTCTGGGTTTGTCCTACTCCTCTTTCCCTTAAAGACAGGTTTAATAAGTTCGTGTCTCCAATCTTGAGGAATCTCCCCATATTTATATGATCTAGTACATATTAGCTGTAATGGTACTGTAAGTTCTTGCTGAAGTGTTCTCAGGTCATTATTGCTAGTTCTGTCTCTTCCCTGTGCTTCGTTTGAATCCAGTTTGTGCAGTTCTTTTTCAGTATAATATAATTTGATTCCAATATCTGAGGTTACCTGACTGTCACTAGGATAACTTATCACCACCTTTGTGGAGAAAAACTGTTTTGCATAAGATTTTGTAAATGCATAATCTGTTGTGTCTAAGAATAAATTTTAGAATCTACATACAATTTATCAATTTGTATATATTTACTCCTTCCACATCTTAGGTATCTATAAAAAGTTTCTTGTTATGCTCAATATCTGTATATAAATGTTCTTAATTTTTTTCTTGATCTTGTCTCACAGTATGCTTAATTTGTTTGTCCAGCTTATTTATTTCAGTTTTCAAAGTTGTAGTTCAACCCTTCTTCCATTTCTTACATTTTTGTCTCTTACCTTAATCAGGTGTCTTGTTCTTATGGAAATATATCCCCCTAACTTTGTATGCCTAGATCCTAATGTTAAACATTGTTTTGATTTTTTGTACTCAAACAATTTCTCTTTCAAAACCTTCCACATTCCATCTTCAGTTTTTCCACTGCACACATCACTCCAGTTAGTTTTACAGAGTGACTGTTTTGCTTCCATAGAACCTGTAACTAATCTTTTGTGCACTGGTTTAGATTTCAGTTTGGCAGAATTATCTAGTAACAAATTAACCTTTATAACCCCATGATCACTGCACATCAATGGTGGTAAAACTTTACTTGAAGTAGCAGTAATTTCTTTAAGAATATTAACAATGTGGGATGGCGCAGTAGTGCAGCAGCAGCATTGTCACCTCACAGCAAGAGGTTCTCCAGTTCAGTTCTCGGCTGGGGTACCTTCTGTGTGGAGTCTGCATGTCCTCCCTGCATTCATGTGGGCTTCCTCCGTGTGCTTCGTTTTCCTCCCACATTACAAAGACAGGCATCTGGACCATTTCTCCCTGGGCCTCTGCTGAAAATTGGCTTTGTTCCAAGTCGGGCTTTCCTGGTTAATAAATGTTAAATAAAAATAAATGTCTAATGCGGTCCATTCCCTGGTAGTTTTTTTTCTTTTTTTTGCAATCTAAAGCAATTGTTGTTCCTGAACATATGTTGTGAATAATTTCCCTTCTAGTGTTGTTGAATCAGTATTATTCCAATCTGTTTCTAGTAAATTTAAGTCCCCAGCTAATATTATTCTTCTCTCCTGTACTTCATGCAAGAAATGTATGAATTCCTAAATCATCAGTCCTCAACTTTGGTGGTCTATATACTCTAGCAATTGTTATATATTCCATGATTG
Organism: Protopterus annectens; assembly: GCF_019279795.1. Taxonomy (NCBI): domain Eukaryota; kingdom Metazoa; phylum Chordata; order Ceratodontiformes; family Protopteridae; genus Protopterus; species Protopterus annectens. Next base: position 641,802,640 of record NC_056732.1, read on the forward strand.
TCTTTATTGTCACAGTTACACGATTTATAATATTGGTGTTATTACTGATAATATAATAATCACAGGACCCATAACTATCCTTAATCCCTATTATAACACCTCCACCTGATTTTTTTGTTAGAATGTTTGTTATAGTAAAAACATCTATACACTGACAGAAGTGGTTTCCATTCATTGTTCTTTACCCCATGTTTCACAAACAATAACAACATCAATCTTGTGGGAACATAGCAAATTTTCCAGTAAAAAAAAAAAAAACTTAATTATTAATGCTTCTAGTATTAACAGCCATCAGAGACACATCAAATGTTAATGTCTGTGAACTATTAAATTTTCAACCTGGCAAAAGTAATGCCTTGTGTTTGTCAAATATTGCAAAATATCTGCTGCAAAAATCCTCTTCCCTGATCTTAACAAATGTACCCCATCCTGTCTGAACATGTGTGTCAAAAACTAGGCTTGGATGCTCTGAACATTTCCATTTTTTTAAAAAAGGGCATTTTTTTTCATTGCAGGTATTTACCCAAAAGATCCTTTCATTATTGGTGACCTGACTATCCTTTCTATGTGTGATTTGTGAAAAATGCATCCTAAGGCTTTCCAAGGCTTGTTTCACATCTTCTATTTCTGCTCCTAGTAAGCATAACACTATTCAATGTTCATCATCTTCTATGCAGATGTAAATATCAGTTTCTCTAATAATTGAATCTCCAGTTACAAGAATATCTTTTCTGACAAGATCTGAAGACTCTTCAACTTTTAATACAGTAATATCTGCTCTATCAATTGTTACAAAGGAATGATCATCACCATTAGTCATTAATCTCAGTTTTCATTGCATATTAAATTTGCAAGCATGCAAGCCTCATCCAGCTGGCTTTGCACATCCACAGCTTTAGCCATGTAGCCAACATCTGGTTTTTTTTTCTTTCATTATGTTCTTTAATCTTGCCACATTCAATTTTGATTGTTTTTCCCTTTTCACCTGATCCTAGCATCTTTTTTGCCACCTTCACTATTGGAAAACTGATGCCTTTTTCTGTAGACTGAATATTTTCTGATATAAAAATGTTATTATTCCCTGTGATCTGTGTGTTACACAACAAAGCAGTGTCCTTTTTAGCACATATTCTCTTTACTTTACAGACATTCATCAGTTATTTATTCTTCGCTGTTATTTACTGTGAACTTCTTCCGTTCTTTCTTTCCTTTTTTTTTTTTGTTTGTTTCCTTCTAAACATTCTGATTCCTCAGATTGCTGAATACTTGCTTCAAGAATTCCAAAGTTGCCAGGGGCATCATCCTGTTTCATAGGGGTTGAATCATCTTTACAGACAATGGATACATCATTTCCTAAATGTGTTCTCTTTGTTCTTTGCCTAACATTATTTATCTCACCAGGTCAGTTATTAATATATGTAACAATATTTCTCCAAGCTGTGCCAATTGCACAAGTGCAATCATTATCAGTAAGTCTAGATTTACTTCTAACAATGGTAAGCAAATCATTCAACTTTTGACATGAGGAACACAGATCACCAGTGTTATCAGGTGTTGTTACCTTTAAATATGCAAAGCCTTTATTATACTCTACAAGATATTTGTGTTTTAGCAAATCATTAATGGCATATTCATTTAAGGAATACACATTCGGCTTCAATCGAATAAAAAAATATTAAAGAAAATAATAATCAAAATCAATAGCCACAGAATACAAAGAGAACTTAAATCAACTTCTATGAGAAAAATCACACAAGCAATATACATCTAAGTGCTAAAGTAAGTACAATAAAGTTGTTGTTCTGACCATACAAATTCTGAAACTCTGACAAAGGCTGTAATTCACTATTGCTTGCAGTCGCACTTCTTTTTAACAGGAAAAGATCAATAAATAACAAACCAAGATAGGATTGTTTAGATAACCCCCGGACTGTCTTCTCTGCAGTCTGTGTGACTTTATAGGTGACTAGGCCCGTTGGGATGGCTAGAGCTTGAACATATGTCATCAGTGCTGAAATCAAGGCCCCTCATTTTATGATAAAGGAGCTGAATTAGTAACATATTATATTGTATCCTTACCTTCAATGGATATTATATAGCGTTGCCACCTTTTCAAATGTCCAAAGTGGGACATTATTTTTAGAAACATGAAGTTTTGCAGGACAAATCATACCAGTGGCCAGTGCAAAGGACAGGACTTCACTTTTTTGCCAAAATAAGAGCTTATTTTTATAGCATTTATGTTGCTTATGCTATTTCATATAATATTTATGTGTTTCAGATACAAAATAACTAGTTTATGCAACTATTTTAGAAAACTGAAGAAATATATTTTGTCTTAAAATGTCAGGACATTTGCCATTTTTTAGTTTTTTCGCAGGACACAACTGCCCAAAGTGGGACTGTCCCTTGCAAAGAGGGACAGGTGGTAACCCTAATATTATACAAGTGAAATGGTGAGTTTAAAAGTTTCCAGAGTTTCTGGTATGGAAACTTGCAGTCCTATTATTCCAGAGTGATAATATTCTGGCCTCTGGCTAGATAAAATCTATTAGGAACACTACTAAGGTGTCAGTGCCCATTTCTTTAAATGCTGTAAATTGACAGCTGTTGCCACTGACAGCCAACACTGTAAGCATTTTTTTTGGAGGGGGATCCATTTCACCAGTCTCCCACACAAACATCCAAGCCGCTACCTTTTTATATAGATTAAATTTTGAGCTGAGAGAAAAAGTCATACTTGGTGAGCTAAAAAAAACTCAGTTCCTTTGACTTTATAAGATTTTAGATTCATTGGTTGCCATCAAAAGCAGTTTTGCTTTGTTGCTTCCAAGGAGAGGAACACCAAGGTTTTCTGCATCACACAATAGACTATATGCTCCATAAAGTATCTCAAAGTGATTCATTTCTAATCATTTCTAATCCTTATATTAACAGTACTCTTCAGGTTATGGAATACATCAGATGAATCCAGCTTGGCTAGTCTGAACAACTGCTGTATTTACTCAGACACAAGCTCTTTTGTCAATTGTCCAAACTCATCAGAGTGTACTACTTGACACCAAATATTACATGTTACTGCCAGATTAACTGTTATTGTTCACACTCCTTTCCAATTCCAACAATTCTCCAATACTGGTATATAACTCATTTGTATACCTAAAATATATTCTTGCTGAGTGTTTCTTTCTGTAATGAATTCTCGCTGATGCTCTCACCATTGTAATTCAGAGTTAGTCTTCACAGATGTTACTGCACATCATCTCTTCTGCTTCAGATTTGGACACCCACATCTAAGTGGCTTCATATATGAGTTAGAATTATATATTTTCTTATATAGTGGTTTTGTTCAGTAGAGCATTTTAGCATTTCCTGTTTCTGTCTTACTAACTGCATCTGTCACTTTGGCTGTGTACAATTCTGATCCATATTTATTTCAGTATTTTTATTTTTTTTTCTTATTGAAAGCTCTGTTTTTCTGCTGCTACTGTTTATCCCAGCACATCTTCAAATGACTCTTAAAAGTAAATCTGCAGCAATGTGTTTCTCTTCACAGTAAGCAATTACTTAATAAGACAACCACCAGCACAGTCAAGTATTGCTCTGTTTTCATGCATACACTTTCCTTGACAAATAATGACATCAAAGTACTTGCAAAACATGTAATAGTATGATCTTTCTGCATGCTGGATAGGTTACTCTTTCTTATGTTTCTTCACTTTTGACATGCAAGGAACGTTATTACTTTAAAAATAAATGATTTTGCTTTCAGCAAGATTATCATAGCAATGGCACTGACATAAAGCAGGATACAAAAATAAAAAGAAAAATTATAACTTGACTGAACTATACCAAGCTGTTAGTTGTCAATGTAATATATGTTTGACATTTTGCAGGAATTAGTCTATAACATTTTAGTGTTATAAATCCATAAAAGTATCTCTGTATTTCATTACTTGCCAGCTTTATTACAAAGCTAATGCCATTTTATTTTGTCACTAGATATAATATTGCCAAAGACTCAAAATAATGGGTTTTAATAATTCTGTGAAACATCAGTAAAATCCATAAAATATCATAGTAGCAGTTGTTCACACTTTGAATAACAGTTTAGTAATCCAGATATAAACAACAGAATATAATGTTTAAATTATGGTAAATCTCTAATGTTCTTCGGGTATTTATTTTAAAAGTAGACAGCATGGTGCATTAATGCATTTGTTTTGAAAATTATTACAACTTTTGAAATCTAATTCTACACATGGAAGGGATAAAATAATGTGCTGTATTGCTGACATTCAGAAATTAGGGAACAATCTCTGTGCTTGAAAGTGATAAAAAAATTCACTGCATTTGTAACACAGAGACATTTAAAAATCTGATCTGAAAAGTAAGAAGAACATGGTTTGTGACTCAAAATGCTTGCAAGCCTTGTTTTAATTCTGATATATCTATATATCTACATACATCTCTTCCTCTCTCTCTCTCTCTCTCTCTTTCCTTGTGAGTTATAACAATGTCATAGGGCATAGCTCCTCGTGGTCCCCTGCAGAGTTCCTAAGCCAGCAGAGAGCAGAAAAAGCAACTTTCTTGATCATAAGTATTTTTTAAACTTTTTAGTTTGCATTTTTCGATCTTTTGAGCTTTTTGACTACTGTTTGTGCCTATATTACTGTTTTATTACCTTATTTTCCTGTTTTTGTGAGCTTATATTGTTGATTGCACTTGTGGGCTAAAGTATTGCTTAAAAGTAACAAACAGGCTAATACACTCAAGTGTACCAGCCTTTGATAGCAATTTAGTCGAAAACAAAGCATTTACTGCATTTTTTCTGTCTGTTTGCAAAAAAAAAAAAAAAAAAAAAAAGAAATATTTCTCCTTTCCTAAACTTTCCTAGCTAGTTGTTCCAGTGATCAGATTTTGCTGATCCCTGGGCTTTGTATTTGGTTTCTGTGTTCCTCCATTTTCTTGTGTGTCCAGAGGTAGTTTCTTTACTCACCAGTGGGAGTGGGGAGTACTGAGCTGCTTGTTTGTCCTCAGAGGAGTGGTTAGAAGTAGCAACTAGTAATTCGTCGGCCATTTTGGGTCATTTCCTGTTTTTTCCAGCCCCCCTGTTTTTTCCAGCCCCCTGCTATAAAGCACGAGTTAGCGCACTTTAGCGAGATTTAGCGCGGAGCTGCTACCGTTGCACACTAGGGCAGCGCCGGTTAATCAGATTTAAACTATTAGGGCTACCTAAAGTCCACTCTTCAAATTTTCCCTTAAAACTACCTTCCTCAAAGTATACTACTGTTCTATTTAGTGTATCCTACAACTATAAATTATCTCTACTTGACTCCCAAGTAGACTATTCTCTATCTGTATAGCGAAGCACTTGCTCCTACAGTACTTATCACCTCGATACAGCACTCTTGTTATAGAAAGTACCCCAAAAAAGCAAACCCCATTTCTCGGTCACCCAGAACCTTTTCTTAAGTTTTTCTGTCTATTCCTTCTAGCATGTCGAGGGATCAGTTGCTAATGTCCTCTCCTGCTCAGCTGGTGAACCTGGGAATATTGAGGCAATGTTACAATTGCCTCATGTACACAGACAACCCTCTCCTCCTCCCACAAAACACAAATACATGCGAGAGATGCAACTATATGGCCAAACTGGAGGCTGAGCTCTCTCAACATAGGACTGGCATGACCAGACAGGAGGAGAAGGTAACCACATACACTATAGACCCAGTCTCACATAATACCATCACAACCTCAAATCATACACATAAACACACAAAGACATACTCGGAGGCTCTGATCAAAAATCTACCAAAACAGCAGAGGCCACCAAAGCAGACACCCAAACAACTACCACCTCAGAACACAACACCTGCAACACATAGACCACACAGTCAGAGTGTCAAGCAGTCACAGCCCTTAAGGCCAAACACAATGCCAGACACACTAGTCATTGGTGACTCCATAGTCAGACACACTGACGTCCCGCTCACCAGACTGAGTAAGGAGAAGGTCACAGTAAGCTGCCTGTCGGGTGCTAGAATCCGCCACATAACGCATGCACTCAGGTCTCTCAACAGCAGGTACAAGTACGACTCAATCATTGTCCACGCTGGTGTTAATGACCTGAGATGTACCTCCTTGGACTACATGAAAAGAGACATAGAGGAGCTCTCTGATTATGTAGCCCAAGCAGGTATGACCCTGACCTTGAGCAGTATCCTACCTTCACCAAGAATGATGCCACAATACAGAGATAAGATGATCAGCTTTAACAATTGGCTTAAACTCTGGTGTCATTCAAAGGGGATCCAATGTCTGTCTGCCTGGGATGACATGCTGGACAAGCCACGCTGCTTCGCAAGGGACGGCTTGCACTTGTCACCCCTGGGATTCGGATTTTGGCAAAGGCTCTTGCCACCCCATAGTGCCTTTTTAGGCAAGGCTCAAATTCTAAACCTACCACCCTAGAACAAAACAAAGAAAAAAAACTAAGGGTAATGCTGCTCAATGCCAGAAGTCTCAACCTCAAGATGTACGCACTCGAGGCCCTTCTCAGTATAGAACATCGATGTCTGTGCTGTGACAGAAACCTGGTTCAAGGCTCCTGAGAGCACCCCAGCACTATCAGGTTTTACCTCATATCATGCGTTCCAGCCCCAAAACCCGGACAATACCAAGAAAGGAGGAGGGGTATCCATATTCATCAAGGACACCCACACCTCAAGATTGGTGGCATCGCACGATGCATCGAAAACCATCCAGGTGCAATTAACCATAGGCAAGACTGCTCTGCAATTTGTAGCATGTTACAGGCCACCCTCGCAAACTCAGGAACCTCATATGGCCTTCCTGAAAACACTGGAGGGGATAAATGTATCTCCAAACACCATCATACTAGGTGACTTCAACTACCCTAATATAGACTGGGAACACTACTCAAGCCCAAACACTCTAGCCCAAAAGTTCCTGGAATTCATAAACTCAAATGCCATGGAACAACTAGTCACCATCCCCACAAGAGGAGAAAACATACTTGATCTCATCATCACGAACATGGGAGCACAATGTTCAATGCCGGAAGTATACCCCTCACTGGTGAGATCTGATCACAAACTAATCTCGCTGGAGGTCCTCATCCCGCCCCCACCCGAAATGAAAAGACCACAGTAAAGAACTTCTCGAAAGCCGACTTCACACTTCTAAAGACTAGTGTGGTCTCCTTTAAGGCCCCTGAGCCGGCGGTTAACATTACTCAAACCGCTGAATCACTTACAAATGCCTTCTACCAGCACCTGCAGGGCTGCATGGATCAGGCAATCCCAAGCAAAACAAAGACTCTTTGTACCAAAGACAAGCGTCCAGTCTGGTGGACCCCAGCCATAAACAAACTCTACAACAAAAGGAGAAAGCTACTACAAGATAGAGCAAAATCCTTAAAAGGTAAGACACCGCTGATCACTATAAGCAAAACGCTAAGAGCTCTCATAAAATCATCCAAAGCTAATTTTGAGAAAAAAAATAGCTAAGGACTCTAAAGACAACCATAAGGCATTCTTTAGCTATGTCAGAAACCTAGGAGGAAACTCCCAGATATGCTCAGAATTAGTTCAAAATGATGTGAAGATTACTGATCCTACAGACATTGCCAACATACTGGCTGAAAGGTTCAGTGCAAACTCCCCCCCCTCCTCCCCTAAAGGAGAGATATCTGTACCAAATGATTGTAGCCCCCCAAACATCTCTAACGCCCAGGTGAGAACTGCTCTCTCCAAGGCAAAGAACACAGCATCCATGGGACCTGATGGTGTCCCCGGCTGTGTGCTCCATGAACTCAACGAGGAATTAAACCCACAGTTAGGACGGCTGTTTAATCTTAGTCTCACCTCCGGATACGCACTCCAGGAGTGGCGCAGCGACTGTGGTCCCACTCCACAAAGGCGGTGCCTCCACCGACCCTGGAAATTACCATCCCATTAGCTTGACAAGCCTTATCTGCAAAGCCATGGAGAGGATCGTAATGGATCTCATAAATAAAGACATAGGGAACTTGCAGACTTTGGATCCAACCCAGTTTGGCTTTGTCAAAGGCAGATCATGCCTTCTAAACTTGGTTGTCTTTTTTGAAACAGTCACCAAGGCCATTGACGAGGGAAAGGCAGTCCATACAGCCTACCTAGACCTGGCGAAGGCTTTTGATACAATACCTCACTCGGGTATCATTGAAAAACTCATCAACTTAAATGTAAACCCATACATTACAAGATGGGTTGCAAACTGGCTGAGTGACAGAACCCACAGGGTCAGAGTTGCTGGCGCCATGTCAGACTCAAAGCCTGTCACAAGTGGTGTCCCACAGGGCTCAGTCCTGGGCCCACTCTTGTTTGGCATCTACTTTTCTAAAGTACAAGCAAACACAGGAGGGTTATGGCTGACAAAGTTTGCAGATGACTGCAAACTGGGCCGTAGTTGAAAACACATCCGACACAGATATCCTTCAGAAGGGTCTCACAGAAATGGATAACTGGTGCCAGAGCCATGGCCTAAAGTTAAATGCCAAGAAATGCATAGTCATACCCTTCGGGAAAAATAAGGTTACCCCTAGCTACCATATAGGTGGCAATCCCCTGAACACAGAAGAAGTTATTAGGGACCTGGGAACCCAGGTTGACAGTAGCCTTTCATTCGACACTCATATTGTTAAAGTAGTTAGGAAGACCTTCTACATTGCCCACCTTATCATGAAGGGATTCACATCTAGATCAAGGGAAGTCATAGTCTCCCTATACTCATCACTCATCAGACCAATGATCGAGTACAATGCCCCACTCGGAATGTATCTGACCTGACACTTGCAGCAGCTGGAGAGGCCACAAAAGTTCCTCACCAAAAGGATAAAGGGTCTCAAAAATCTGTCTTATGCTGCCCGACTGAAAGAACTCCAGTTATATTCAGTTGCTTACCGCTTGCTCAGAGGTGACCTATGCCTGACATACAAGGCCATGTCAAACCCAGATTTGATGAACATGCTTCATCTCAAATATCTAGATCCCTCAGAGCCACAAGGGCGGGAGACTTAAACCTCGACACGGTTATTAATAGGACGTGCTGGAGGGATAGATTCATCACCCAAAGACTCCCTATGCTGTGGAACAAAATCCCGGTTTATGTGAGGCAGAGCACCGCGCTGGCCTTGTTCAAGAGGAATCTTGACCAATGGATGGGAGATCGCAGATACACCCCAGGGGTTACCTCAGTGTCACTGCTCGACAGAGGCACAGCAAAATAATGGGCATAGTTTCTCCAAACTAAAGGGGTGGCGTAAGCCACAAAACTATGGACTAGGCTTATAAATACCCTCGGGCAGATAGCCTAGTATGAACCTATGAACCTATGAACCTATAATAATTAAATATTAAGTGTCGATTCTTTTCTCTAGCATTCTGCTTCAGTTTTCACTATCACCTTCTAATACAATAATACTTTGCATTGTTATGCAATTAATGTATATACATAGAGATACATAGAGATATGTATATATAATGTATAACTAGTTTATATGCATATATATATATATATATATATATATATATATATATATATATATATAGATATCCATGTTTATATATTTATCTCTCGCTCTCTGTCTATATACATATAAATATATATATATATATATATATATATATATATATATATATATATATATATAAATATTTGTGTGTGTGTGTGTGTGTGTGTGTGTGTGTGTGTGTGTGTGTGTGTGTGTGTGTGTGTGTGTGTGTGTGTGTGTGTGTGTGTGTGTGTGTATATATATATATATATATGTATATATAAAACTATAGATATATAACTATGTTTTGATATATATATATATATATATATATATATATATATATATATATATATATATATATATTTGGCATGAATTTGAAACCTTGTGTGTAAAAGCAATGTCAGAATACTTGAATACTTAAATATTAAGTATTAATTCATTTCCTTGGCACTTGGCTTCAGTATTCACTATTACCTTCTAATAAAATAGTACTTTGCACTGTTATGCAATCAATATTGAGTATACTTCTACTATGAATCATTGGCTTATACAAAGGTGACAATCCAAAATACAAAAATTACTGCCTAAAACACACGAGGGTGAAACATTTAACTTTAAGTATTAAAAGTCGGCAAAATGTGATAAAAGACAACTAAAAAATAAAAACAATCTCACTGGACCAACAGACTTTAATTTCAAATAAATAAAACCACCTTGCATAAAAATGAACTTTAATAACTAAGATTAAGTGCTTTCGTCTATTTACTTAGACTTCTTCAGAATCTAGCAAAATAGAACAAAGCTAGGCTTTTGTAGCAATGTCAATTAAGCAACTAAATCACTTAATGCCAATCAGTAAAACTGTGTAATAAAACTAATCTTACACAGCTCTAAAAACATTCTCTATAACAAAACACAAACTAAAAACAGCAGCTACTTTTACAATATCAAAAAATGTACATTTTTAATAAATGTTGAGTCTTAAAAACATTTTATTTATAATTATTAGACCTCATTTTATGACATTGTGTAGATTAATATAATCATTAATACCAGGGGATGGTTAGCATATAATATGTCCTGCTATTTAATTCCTCTTACTTCTAAAAGGTTCTTAAAGTCATCACCCCTAAGATTAACTTTTACCTGTTCTAGGAGTCCAAATTTAAAAACAGGACACATAGTACTACTAGAGAGGTGTTTAAATACAGCATTGTTAACATTTCTCCTACTTACTTGGTAGAGATGCTCATAAATCCTATATGTTAATGCTCTATTGGTTTTGCCAATATAGAAAGCTGGGCAGTCACAACATTTGGCTAAATAGACCACTCCTTTAGTTAGACAATTCCCCCTAATAAATAATATTTTATCTCTAAACACAGGGAATTGTATTCTAAAATATAAGGGCACTGTTTACAGGAGCCGCACTTGTGCTTGGAGGACAAAAAATACATTTGGTCTCCTAGAACCACCACCTCCCCCGGTATTAATGAGTACATTAATCTATTCCCTGTTTTAAAAATGTGGTCTAATAATCATAAATAAAATGTTTTTAAGCCTCAATATTTATTAAAAGGATATATATATGTTTTGATATTGTAAACACATCTGTAGTTTTTAATTTGTGTTTTGTTATAGAAAATGTTTTTATAGCTCTGTGTGAGTAGTCTTATTATGCAATTTTACTGATTGGTATTAATCGATTTAGTTGCTTAATTGACATTGTTACAAAAGTCTAGCTTTGTTCTCTCTTACTTGATTCTGAAGAAGTCCAAGTAAATGGATAAAAGGGCTTAAACTTAGTTATTAAAGTTCATTTTTATGCAAGGTGGTTTTATTATAAAGACATGCATCTGGAGCATTTCTCCCCCGGCTTCCACTGAAAATTGGCTTTGTTCCAAGTCAGACTTTCCTGGTAAACAAATGTTAAATAAATAAAATATATTTGAAATTGAAATCCATTGGTCCAGTGCAATTGTTTTTATTTTTTAACTTTAAGCATTGCTGTTATGTGATGCAAGCCCTTCTCACTCTCTGAACTTATATATATATATATATATATATATATATATATATATATATATATATATATATATATATATATATATATATATACATATACCAACTTCATGGTCGCACCAACTTGAAAAAGGGAGGGATCTCCCAAAAGATGTGAATCACTGCCAGTTCACACTTAGAAACTGCACTGGCAATGTCTTTCCATAGAAAACAGCATTTGACATTCTGCCTTTTGATATTTTTTTTTCCTCGAGGGCAACTGAAGTTAGAGAACTCCCCCTTGACCAGCTGTAAAGTACCAGTTGAATATACACAGTTCAGTAACCTAATGTGCATAATGGCAAACAAGGAAAGTTATGCGTGTTCACTGTAAAAGATTTGAATAATTGGATCCTTTATGGTTAATAGCCTTTTGGACAGTTAATAGTATGCCAGTAATGGTGTTTTAGAGCTTCAAGAAATCATACAACTAGAACATATCACTCTTGTAGATGCAAAACCAGCATTTTTGTTTCATTCTTCTAAAATATTAATATAGTTTTGCATATCAATCTCCCTTTCTAAAAATGTTGTTAACATTTATATGATGAGTTCAAACGAAAAGGAAACAGTCCAACAGTATGAATAGTAACACAAAATCTATTTCCCTGGTGATGGAATCAAGGTGTCAGTACTCGATTTTAAAGTTTACATAAAAAAACTTTTATTATAGTTTGTTAAGCGCTTTCATCTAACAGTAACTAGATTTCCTCAGAACAAATGACTGCCTTTAGGCTTACAATATATATAGGGTATATAATTGAATAATTACTTAATTAACCAATTTAATTTAAAGTGCTAGTGCAGTAAAAACCTTAGTGACAATGTTAATAATAGTATTAAAAATTTAAAATACGTGCTCTAAATTGAGAAAATAATGAAATATTATATAGATAATTCATTGCATTTCCACATACCCATAAATTGCGCAATTTCAAATATTGTTATATAAACTGACCTAGTATAAATACAATTTCTGAATAAAAATTAATAAATAAGTGCATATTTGTAATCACAATAATACTCATTTCTAATAAAATCATGGACCTAATGGGGGGAACCCTTACACTTCTACTGTATGTGGGACTTGATGTCAAGTGTAACTAATGTAGGTTAGTTTATATAACAATATTTGAAATTGTTCAATTTATGGGTATGTGGAAATGCAATGAATTATCTATATAATATTTCATTATTTTCTCAATTTAGAGCATGTATTTTAAATTTTTAATACTATTATTAACATTGTCACTAAGGTTTTTACTGCACTAGCACTTTAAATTAAATTGGTTAATTAAGTAATTATTCAATTATATACCCTATATATATTGTAAGCCTAAAGGCAGTCATTTGTTCTGAGAAAATCTAGTTACTGTTAGATGAAAGCGCTTAACAAACTATAATAAAAGTTTTTTTATGTAAACTTTAAAATCGAGTACTGACACCTTGATTCCATCACCAGGGAAATAGATTTTGTGTTACTATTTATATGATGAGGGAATTCTATCACTAGAATGAGAAGAGTGTGGTAAAAGGAATTTGTGCTATAGAATGAAAGATACTGAAGGTGCGGAAAGGCAGGCAAAGTACTTTCTTCCTGTGATAGATTCTTTGGCAATGAAAAAGCTAAATGTTTAATTTTGCCTTCATCTGCTTTCTTTTATGTTGTAGAAAATGTTATTATTTTGAAACATCAACAAAGCCACTGCAATATAAAAAGAATAGGGGAGAAAATTATTGAGATAAAGAAATGAAAAAGACCTCTAGTCAGGCATTCATGTGCACTTGTGACCTTGAGAAAAATTGCATATAATATGTATAAAAGAATGGTCAGTTGCATTCTTTTAAAATGCATCACATCATATTCTGATTAATAATTAACTAATTAAATGACCTGTCAGAATAGTACTAGAAACTGGAGCTCATGAAAGAGTCTAGAAAACTGCTCCTGCAGGAGTAATCTCAAGGTCATTGTCCTGGCAGATGGTCTCAAATGTAATGACCATGTAGCCTTCATTAGGTGAGAGCTGGTAATCTTATTACAAAACAAGAACTTACTATTTATCAAGAGAGACCACTGTGTACAAACAAGGGTATCTGTCAACATGCCCTGGAATTTCATCTTTTGCTGTCTTAATTTTACTGACTGGGAGAAATACTGAAAATGGCCAGAGACCTGGGTGCTAAATGTAAAGTGGCGGACTTCACAATGCACTTTACTCCTGATTACACTGTTTAACAAAAAGAATGCCTATATTCCCAACCTCTAACAATTTAAGGACAGGGCTATTAAGTCCAACCACACATCCTAGCAGCATTAACAGTTATGAAGGGAACTTTTGAAATTACTTTTAGTTTCCCACAGGAAGCTGAAGTACAACTGAATTGTCAAGGATCCGGTGCTCCTGAGCCTAACCTGTATGCTAAATTGGGAGGGTCTAATAAAATGAAATTACTGAAATTCCTTAAAGCATTTAAGATGTCACTGTGGATCTGTATCAGAAGGAGAGGTTAGTTTGAAGCACTCTCCTCCTGACACTCAACTCAGACCTCCTCCAGTACAGCAACAATACAAATTTCTTCTGTTAGTGGAGTTTTTGGATGGTAAAGATGGATTAAGATCAAACTCATTGGGCAAGAACACTTTGCAAGTGATCTAACTCTAATTGAACAAGCCCAGGATAGATCGGGTTTGGTGCAAATGGTTACTACAGCTACAGTCAGTGCTGGTCAGACCTGAGGTTTTGTGCTCCCTTTGCCAGTGCACAAAATTATATAGTAGGAGAGAAAGCCTTTCCCTTGATTGGTGGTGTGTGGAAACCCATAAAATCTTATAGTATAAATGGGTATCCCTTTTAATGGTTTCTGTTCTTGAATGACATTTGCTTGATCCAGGCAGACATCTGGCCTATGGGTAGTTTCCCTGTCTGGAAATGTGGCAGGTACTACTTGCATGATTAGTGGGTACAGTTAGACTGCAATAAGTGCATTTGTTGGTGTTTCTCAACAGTGATTGGGGGTCTTCTCTACTGTATATCCAACTTTTCTCTAGTAGTGCCCTACTATTTGGTAACACACATGCAACACTCTGTTCCTTAGTACCCTGCAGTAGAGCAAAGGAAGGCAGGTGTTTACAACTAATCTCCTTAATGGGTACTGCATAAAGCCATAGACTACTGTACACACACTCATCCACCCAAAGTTTACAGCTGTTATCTAGGATGTCAAAGTGATTCATTCTTCGGTCTAATGTCACATCCACCTGTGCTGAGGAATGTATTAAATGCTGACATCCCATATTGATTGGGACTGTGAATTTATGCTAATGAAAGTGGGTTAATCCAATCTGCTAGTAATTCACTTTTCCTCACAGACCCGAGTAGTTAACTGCCAATGCTATCTTTTCTAACTGGTCGAGAGGCATAGGCTTTTGGTCTTTGAGAGATGTGTAGATGTGCTCCCACTGATGGCTGTGCACAAGCTGAATCTAGCTAATCTACCTTTGTGAGTGTTTGAAAGTAGATGTGGCAGACTACTTGATTTAGTCTTGTTCTTATTTGTATATGAGTGATTGGAATTACTGTAGTGGTTGTTGGGTTTTGTTAATGCATTTGTCTGTATTTTACATCAGTTATCATGTCATGGAACTGTAAATGGGACTGACATATAACCATATTGTCATGGAATGTTTGGGGGTCGAACTCCAGCATCAAATAGCAGAGTGTGTGTGGTAGAAACTGACTCAATGACACTGCCAAATTGTTTTCCTACAGGAAAGTAAGCTTTGAAAGCCACCGGTATCTAGCTGAATGAAACAGTGGAAGGGGTGATGGATTACAGCATGTCATAATGATGCTACAAAAGAGGCCCTACTGTGGGTTAATGGCATGCAGAGGTGGACTAAAGTTGAAGATTTACTAGATAAGCGAGGCACATGGGTTGCAGCCAAAGTTTGATCTTAAGCTGGGCAGTTAATACTAGCTAATTTCTATGTCCTGAGCACTCAGTTTCTTGCTCTGTATAATGCCATGGTTCAGCTGGGGGCATCTCCTCCTAATGATTTTAGTAGAAGATTTCAATGTAGTCCAAGACCCATCTATAGATAGAACATGCAAAGCTTTTCTGTATTACAGGTTAAAATCCTAAATGCTAGCTTTATAGGTAAATTTTATAAATTACCTGCCAGAAGCTTATCTGATGCAACCAGTGCCCTGTGCCATTACTATGAACTAGTGCCTCACCCAATCAGCTCTTCAGGTGAAGAGCAATAAAAAAGCACTTTACTGTATTAAGCTGATTGCTACATTGTACTGATCAGCTTATTACAGATCCATGCCCCCTTCTTCCATCGAAGATCAGAAAAAACAAACAAACACAAAGGACATCATTCCTTCTACTGCACACCATCCAGGTGACCAGATACACAACATGCCCCCTCCCTCTTGCCTAGCCATTCAGGTCTCATTTCTGTACCCTGCCCTCAATATTCCTCCACTGCATTTGCAGTCAAAGCTTAGCACTATACTGCTCTGTGTGCAGTCTAAACTGTACAACTGATTGCTACACAGAGGCAAGAAGTTTGTTACAGTTTAAAAGTAAAAAAAAAATATATATATATATATATATATATATATATATATATATATATATATATAAAGCATGAGCACTATAGAGCTCCATGCAGGCAGGGAATAAACTATAGTAACTCTTTGTTACATTTGTAGCAAACAGTTGCTACAGTTTGCACATTGTCTGCATAGTGCACTAAGGTGCTCATGTTTTAGTTAAAAGAAAATTTCCTTCTTATAAACTGTAGCAAACTGCTAGCTACAAATGTAGAAAATATTTGCTATAGTTTATGCGCTGCTGGCACAGAGCACTACAGTGCTCAGGTTTCAGTTAAAAAAATATATATATTTTTTTTAAACAAAAACTGCTAAACAACTCCAAAGAACAAAGCAAAAATGAAAAAGCAGCAAACCAAAGACCAGGAAGGAAGCGGACCACAAAACTTATAAGCTTTCGTTTTGACAAAATGCTTCAAATAAATTATTTAAAGAGCCACTGTGATGTTGGGCAAAGGACAGGTTTACATGTGATTTTGTTGGCATTATCTCACAGTATGTAATTCTTGTACCAGTCTTTATGTTGGCAAGACCATCAGGTCACTAAGTAGAAGGATTTATGAACATGTGTTGGCAGTAAGAAACAAAGAGGAATAATGCACTAGCACGACACGTTTTATAATGTAACAGTTTTAAGAAATTTACATTCTTTATTTTAGACAAAGTAGTTTATGGTCCTTTGGTTGGTAATTTTAAAGCCTTATTAGAATGGTGGGAAACTAAATGCCAGATAGCTTTAAGAGCAGACTATCCTCCAGCTTAAATTAAACTATTAACATCAAGTGTTTTCTTCAGTTACAAAGGCTTTGATGTAGTGAGCCAAGCTGTTCACAAAATGGGCTTTATTTGATGAAACACTGTGTAGTAGTTTGTTATTGCTGAGTAATATATATATATATATATATATATATATATATATATATATATATATATATATATATATATATATATATATATATATATATATATATATATATATATATAAAAGTTTGCAGTGTATTTTTAAATTTTTATGACATCACAGTGGCTATTTAAATAATTTATTTGAAGGATTTTGTCATTGGATACAGCTTACTAGAAGCACTTCAGTTCACCACACCACTCTTGAAGAAGTAATTTGTTGTTTATTCCATTAAAAAACGAACAAAACACATAAAACACTAAGCGCTTTCACCCAGTAACAAACCGGGTTTCCTCAGAGTGAATTTTCATAAGGAGCAGCTATCATTAAATACTTTTAGTTAATTAATTGAATTACAATCAATAGGCAATTAATATAATTAATTAAAAAACCATAGTAACTTGAATAAAAAACTTTTTTTCTATTATTTTTGTCAATTACTAACTGTTCATCACAAACTTCGTGAACTGAAGTTAGTGCCTGGCTTTTGGTATAAAATATAAATGAATGAAATAATATTACATGACTAATAGCCTCTTCATAACTTAAAAAAGAAAACTTTTAAACAATTCTATGTGCAATAATCAACATTGTGCTGTCATAAAATATGTCAGCTTCTTGTTTAGTATGCTGTCTAGAGGACTTTTAAGAGAACAGGTGTATATAAACAAGTATAAGCAAGCATAAAAAAGACTTCTATCAAATGCAACCAACGCGTATAGCATAGCATGGTGTAAAAGGTCTTACATATTTATCATATAGTTTAATAAAATCTATTATGTAAAAGTTTAACTGTTTGTATTAAAAAATTGATATGAATAAATAGTAAATAATTATATATATATGTAATAAATATGTATAAATATCTATGTACAAATTCAATTACCTTAATACATTAATTTAAAAAGCATATAAAAATAAGTAAAACTTTAAATAGTATTAGATTTCATTTTCAAAAAACTACTTATTGAAATGCAGTCATTGATGCCTGGTTTTTGTGTGCATCTAACCTAAACTGCCAAAGACATTCCTTCATTTCTAACAAATTGTTTGTGTCACCTTCATTGTTTATAGTTTGGGCACCCTATCTATAACAAAAAACAGAAATTTTTTGAAGTTTGGACAACTTGTACTATGTACATATAGGGCGTTTGTTGTTTTCTTATTTTTGATGTCCCTATTGTGTTCATTTATTCGCTCTCTTAGTTTTCTTATAGTCTTTCCTATGTAAAATGCCTCACAGGATAAGCAAGATGCGAAATAAATTACTTGTTTGGTGTTGCAATTCACAAACCCTGGGCATCTAATGGCCCTGTTGTATCCTGTTGTTGCCACATATGGACCGTCATTTATGAATCTGCAAGCCCTACAAAAACCACACTTTTTCATATTTGATTTTTTATTGGCTTCTTTCGACTCAAAAATTTCCTTTAGGTTTCTCCCTCTGCTAAACACAATAGAGGGTGTAGTACCTAGGTGGTCGATTATTCCGTTTGTATTGGTGAATACACATTCCCAAACCTCCTTTACTATATCCACTATGATTTTTGTATTGTGATTATAAGGCAAGGTCAAGGAACATGACATATTGTTCCTTGTACATCTTGTTGTTTTCATCCCTTCTTTGCCAATTCTTAGTATAGGTTTGAAGTTTTCTTCCCTTTTCTTTAGTATTTCGTCTTTCAAAGCTGTAATGAGATCATCCGGATAATCTCTTTCGGTAAACATTTGACATAAAAAATCCAGCTCTCTGAAAAAAATGGTATCCTCACTTATGATTCGAGACAGCCTAATCATTTGTCCTTTTATGAGATTTCTTTTCTGAAAATAAGGGTGACAGCTTTTAAAATGCAAATAGGAATTAGAAAAGGTTTTCTTACGGAATATGTTTGATTCAACTATTCCGTTCTTTCTATATAGTTCAATATCTAAATAATTGCATTTGTCCTTATTTATATTGTAAGTAAACTTCAAAAAGAGGTAGTGCTTTCCAAATATTTGATAAAGTCCTTAATTTCTTCTGTTTCACCTTTCCAAATTACTAGGATGTCATCCAGAAATCTTAAATAAAGGACTATTTTGGACCAAAATGCACAATTGATGACATGTTGTTGTTCCCATTCTGCCAAAACTAAGTTAGCATATACTGGTGCACACCTTGCTCCCATCGCGACTCCAGATACCTGTTTGTAATATTCTCCATCTTGTTGAAAAAAATTGTTGAGGAGAATCATCTCCATAAAATCAGCGAGTGTTTTCCTTTTAACAGTATGATGGTTGCCATACCTCAGTAGGCTATTTTCGAATAGCTCAAGTCCTATTTCGTGGGGTATGACTGAGAAAAGGTTGATGATATCTATAGTAACTAAATAAATGTCAGGTGAGATCAATTCCCTGTGCTCATGTAATTTTTCTAAGCAGTTCCATGAGTCCTTTAAAATATAAGGAGTGTTTTCTATCGCTTCTTTACAATTAATATCAATGAAATATGCCAAGGACTCTGTTTTAGAATGTTTAGCTGCTATTATTGGTCTAAACGGGGGGTTATTCACATCCTTATGAATCTTTGGTATCCCGAACACATTGGGTGTGATAGGATGTTCAACTACCAAGAAATCATGCTCTTCTTTGTTAATACACCCGTCCATTAACATTTCATAAAGCCGCCAATCAATTTTGGTTTGGGCCTTAATCATATCATACCTTGAACATCGGGTATAAGTGGTTTCGTCATTGAGCATATTCAACATTTTATTTTTGTAATCTATTGTACTCATTATGACAACCCCTCCCCCCTTATCTGGTTTCATGATTCTGTATTTTTATTACTGTATAGTTCATTCAAGCAAAACCTCTCAGGTGTAGTTAAGTTTTCTTTCATTATGTCATTTCTTTTTAGTGCTTTCCTAATCTGTGAATCACAGAACATTTCAAATAAGTGAATAACTGGGTTGTTGGGAGGTATGAAAGTACTTGCTTTCTTAATACTAATAGAATTAACTTCCCTTTTCCATGTGTCATCACGATTGTGGAAGAACAATTTCAAGTTTAACTTCCTTGTGTACAATCTCAAGTTAACTAAAACTCTTCCTATGTCCAACTTAAATGAAGGAATGAATTTGAAACCTTTTTTAAAAAGAGATACACAGTCTAAATTTACAACTTTGTCAGAATAATTGTACAATGAAAAACTTCCATCTGTAATAATATCACAATGCATTGTAGAAAGTTCAGAATCATCACACAATTGTCTTGGTTCTAAAGAATCATTAATTTCTGGTAAACAAGGATCAAAAACGCAATTGGTCAACATTGAATCATTATTCATTACTTTTCTTTGTGTAACTTCAACAGATTCAGTAGTAGCCTTTGATACATTGCTACAATTAATACTATCTGAATGGTTGAAATAACATAATTCGATGCTATTCATCTGTTCCTGTTGTTGTTCTGGTAGTATCTCTGCCCTTGATAGTGCCCCCTTATGCGTTCTGATCTCCTCAGTGGCTGCTCTTCTAAAAAATCAGGTTGTCTCTGGTCATGCATATGTGGGGTGTTGTGCCCATAATTGTTTCTTCCCCCCTGCACATTAACTTCATCATCTCTATTATTCGTTATATTCCTTGTGTGATTCTGTTTTGTTTCTCTCATTTGCCTTTTGTATTCCTTAAAATGGTTATATGCCTTGTTATTTAAATAATCCTGTGAATCTCTCTGCAGTTTTTTGTTTTTAAAATCAAGACCTTTACTTACATACCTATTAATGTCAGCTAGAATATTATCTAACCTATGTTTGTTATGTTCATATAATAGGTCACTTCTTATGCTACCATCCAATTTTAATAAAATTTCATTTAATTGACTGAGCTTGTTATTATTGTTTTTTATAATCAGTCTCGTAAGCTGCTTACCAGCGTTATCATATATTTCCAAAAGATCCTTAAACATATCGTCGTCCTCGAAGCCGAAAGGTACCTTCAGCACCCTAAGGCCTTTGGGCACTTGATTAAGTTCCAAGGAGCGTTCGAGAAAAGCGTTATCCATTTGTAGCGCTTTAAATTTCCTGAGTTGTTTCTCGAACTCAAGCAATTGTTTGTTCAGGTTCCCCATGTCGCTAGGCTGTAAATCCGTTGATAGTCTTGGTGCTGTATCTCTTTTTAAAAAAGGTTTCAAATTCATTCCTTCATTTAAGTTGGACATAGGAAGAGTTTTAGTTAACTTGAGATTGTACACAAGGAAGTTAAACTTGAAATTGTTCTTCCACAATCGTGATGACACATGGAAAAGGGAAGTTAATTCTATTAGTATTAAGAAAGCAAGTACTTTCATACCTCCCAACAACCCAGTTATTCACTTATTTGAAATGTTCTGTGATTCACAGATTAGGAAAGCACTAAAAAGAAATGACATAATGAAAGAAAACTTAACTACACCTGAGAGGTTTTGCTTGAATGAACTATACAGTAATAAAAATACAGAATCATGAAACCAGATAAGGGGGGAGGGGTTGTCATAATGAGTACAATAGATTACAAAAATAAAATGTTGAATATGCTCAATGACGAAACCACTTATACCCGATGTTCAAGGTATGATATGATTAAGGCCCAAACCAAAATTGATTGGCGGCTTTATGAAATGTTAATGGACGGGTGTATTAACAAAGAAGAGCATGATTTCTTGGTAGTTGAACATCCTATCACACCCAATGTGTTCGGGATACCAAAGATTCATAAGGATGTGAATAACCCCCCATTTAGACCAATAATAGCAGCTAAACATTCTAAAACAGAGTCCTTGGCATATTTCATTGATATTAATTGTAAAGAAGCGATAGAAAACACTCCTTATATTTTAAAGGACTCATGGAACTGCTTAGAAAAATTACATGAGCACAGGGAATTGATCTCACCTGACATTTATTTAGTTACTATAGATATCATCAACCTTTTCTCAGTCATACCCCACGAAATAGGACTTGAGCTATTCGAAAATTGCCTACTGAGGTATGGCAACCATCATACTGTTAAAAGGAAAACACTCGCTGATTTTATGGAGATGATTCTCCTCAACAATTTTTTTCAACAAGATGGAGAATATTACAAACAGGTATCTGGAGTCGCGATGGGAGCAAGGTGTGCACCAGTATATGCTAACTTAGTTTTGGCAGAATGGGAACAACAACATGTCATCAATTGTGCATTTTGGTCCAAAATAGTCCTTTATTTAAGATTTCTGGATGACATCCTAGTAATTTGGAAAGGTGAAACAGAAGAAATTAAGGACTTTATCAAATATTTGGAAAGCACTACCTCTTTTTTGAAGTTTACTTACAATATAAATAAGGACAAATGCAATTATTTAGATATTGAACTATATAGAAAGAACGGAATAGTTGAATCAAACATATTCCGTAAGAAAACCTTTTCTAATTCCTATTTGCATTTTAAAAGCTGTCACCCTTATTTTCAGAAAAGAAATCTCATAAAAGGACAAATGATTAGGCTGTCTCGAATCATAAGTGAGGATACCATTTTTTTCAGAGAGCTGGATTTTTTATGTCAAATGTTTACCGAAAGAGATTATCCGGATGATCTCATTACAGCTTTGAAAGACGAAATACTAAAGAAAAGGGAAGAAAACTTCAAACCTATACTAAGAATTGGCAAAGAAGGGATGAAAACAACAAGATGTACAAGGAACAATATGTCATGTTCCTTGACCTTGCCTTATAATCACAATACAAAAATCATAGTGGATATAGTAAAGGAGGTTTGGGAATGTGTATTCACCAATACAAACGGAATAATCGACCACCTAGGTACTACACCCTCTATTGTGTTTAGCAGAGGGAGAAACCTAAAGGAAATTTTTGAGTCGAAAGAAGCCAATAAAAAATCAAATATGAAAAAGTGTGGTTTTTGTAGGGCTTGCAGATTCATAAATGACGGTCCATATGTGGCAACAACAGGATACAACAGGGCCATTAGATGCCCAGAGTTTGTGAATTGCAACACCAAACAAGTAATTTATTTCGCATCTTGCTTATCCTGTGAGGCATTTTACATAGGAAAGACTATAAGAAAACTAAGAGAGCGAATAAATGAACACAATAGGGACATCAAAAATAAGAAAACAACAAACGCCCTATATGTACATAGTACAAGTTGTCCAAACTTCAAAAAATTTCTGTTTTTTGTTATAGATAGGGTGCCCGAAACTATAAACAATGAAGGTGACACAAACAATTTGTTAGAAATGAAGGAATGTCTTTGGCAGTTTAGGTTAGATGCACACAAAAACCAGGCATCAATGACTGCATTTCAATAAGTAGTTTTTGAAAATGAAATCTAATACTATTTAAAGTTTTACTTATTTTTATATGCTTTTTAAATTAATGTATTAAGGTAATTGAATTTGTACATAGATATTTATACATATTTATTACACATATATATAATTATTTACTATTTATTCATATCAATTTTTTAATACAAACAGTTAAACTTTTTACATAATAGATTTTATTAAACTATATGATAAATATGTAAGACCTTTTTACACCATGCTATGCTATACGCGTTGGTTGCATTTGATAGAAGTCTTTTTTATGCTTGCTTATACTTGTTTATATACACCTGTTCTCTTAAAAGTCCTCTAGACAGCATACTAAACAAGAAGCTGACATATTTTATGACAGCACAATGTTGATTATTGCACATAGAATTGTTTAAAAGTTTTCTTTTTTAAGTTGTGAAGAGGCTATTAGTCATGTAATATTATTTCATTCATTTATATTTTATACCAAAAGCCAGGCACTAACTTCAGTTCACGAAGTTTGTGATGAACAGTTAGTAATTGACAAAAATAATAGAAAAAAAGTTTTTTATTCAAGTTACTATGGTTTTTTAATTAATTATATTAATTGCCTATTGATTGTAATTCAATTAATTAACTAAAAGTATTTAATGATAGCTGCTCCTTATGAAAATTCACTCTGAGGAAACCCGGTTTGTTACTGGGTGAAAGCGCTTAGTGTTTTATGTGTTTTGTTCGTTTTTTAATGGAATAAACAACAAATTATTTCTTCAAGAGTGGTGTGGTGAACTGAAGTGCTTCTAGTAAGCTGTATTACTAGTTTTCAATAGTTCGTGATTATTTGGATTATCGTCTTTTCATTGGAGCACCTCGGCTCCTGCACCCTCGTGTTTTTCAAAAAATTTGTAAAACTACAGTTTATATGGACTTTTAGTTCTTTATCTTGTTTCCGATCAATAATTATTTGCTGTAGCAACGGGATGGAGCAGCTATTACAGCAGCAGTTAGAACTCACAAAAAAACTTCTTTCTTTTATGAAGGAACAAGGTTTGGCGACAACGAACACTGAGATAACTGATAATTTGGAGACCAATAATATAATCGTATCTGAAGCAGACGAACTGCTTCTTACTCTACATTCCACCCCGGGGACGTCACGGAACCAACCACCGGCTAGCGTTAGTTCTCAGGAATTTATTGGAGGACGGAATGCACCAAACAGGGCAATGAACACTAACAACAGATTTCCGCCGCCGATTCCAGATGGGAACGCTAGAGATGGCAACAGCACGAGAGGAGAGAGAGGACGTTCACTACCTGGGTTGGACACCTTTTTAACAGCACCAAGACTATCAACGGATTTACAGCCTAGTGACATGGGGAACCTGAACAAACAATTGCTTGAGTTCGAGAAACAACTCAGGAAATTTAAAGCGCTACAAATGGATAACGCTTTTCTCGAACGCTCCTTGGAACTTAATCAAGTGCCCAAAGGCCTTAGGGTGCTGAAGGTACCTTTCGGCTTCGAGGACGACGATATGTTTAAGGAACTTTTGGAAATATATGATAACGCTGGTAAGCAGCTTATGAGACTGATTATAAAAAACAATAATAACAAGCTCAGTCAATTAAATGAAATTTTATTAAAATTGGATGGTAGCATAAGAAGTGACCTATTATATGAACATAACAAACATAGGTTAGATAATATTCTAGCTGACATTAATAGGTATGTAAGTAAAGGTCTTGATTTTAAAAACAAAAAACTGCAGAGAGATTCACAGGATTATTTAAATAACAAGGCATATAACCATTTTAAGGAATACAAAAGGCAAATGAGAGAAACAAAACAGAATCACACAAGGAATATAACGAATAATAGAGATGATGAAGTTAATGTGCAGGGGGGGAGAAACAATTATGGGCACAACACCCCACATATGCATGACCAGAGACAACCTGATTTTTTAGAAGAGCAGCCACTGAGGAGATCAGAACGCATAAGGGGGCACTATCAAGGGCAGAGATACTACCAGAACAACAACAGGAACAGATGAATAGCATCGAATTATGTTATTTCAACCATTCAGATAGTATTAATTGTAGCAATGTATCAAAGGCTACTACTGAATCTGTTGAAGTTACACAAAGAAAAGTAATGAATAATGATTCAATGTTAACCAATTGCGTTTTTGATCCTTGTTTACCAGAAATTAATGATTCTTTAGAACCAAGACAATTGTGTGATGATTCTGAACTTTCTACAATGCATTGTGATATTATTACAGATGGAAGTTTTTCATTGTACAATTATTCTGACAAAGTTGTAAATTTAGACTGTGTATCTCTTTTTAAAAAGGTTTCAAATTCATTCCTTCATTTAAGTTGGACATAGGAAGAGTTTTAGTTAACTTGAGATTGTACACAAGGAAGTTAAACTTGAAATTGTTCTTCCACAATCGTGATGACACATGGAAAAGGGAAGTTAATTCTATTAGTATTAAGAAAGCAAGTACTTTCATACCTCCCAACAACCCAGTTATTCACTTATTTGAAATGTTCTGTGATTCACAGATTAGGAAAGCACTAAAAAGAAATGACATAATGAAAGAAAACTTAACTACACCTGAGAGGTTTTGCTTGAATGAACTATACAGTAATAAAAAATACAGAATCATGAAACCAGATAAGGGGGGAGGGGTTGTCATAATGAGTACAATAGATTACAAAAATAAAATGTTGAATATGCTCAATGACGAAACCACTTATACCCGATGTTCAAGGTATGATATGATTAAGGCCCAAACCAAAATTGATTGGCGGCTTTATGAAATGTTAATGGACGGGTGTATTAACAAAGAAGAGCATGATTTCTTGGTAGTTGAACATCCTATCACACCCAATGTGTTCGGGATACCAAAGATTCATAAGGATGTGAATAACCCCCCGTTTAGACCAATAATAGCAGCTAAACATTCTAAAACAGAGTCCTTGGCATATTTCATTGATATTAATTGTAAAGAAGCGATAGAAAACACTCCTTATATTTTAAAGGACTCATGGAACTGCTTAGAAAAATTACATGAGCACAGGGAATTGATCTCACCTGACATTTATTTAGTTACTATAGATATCATCAACCTTTTCTCAGTCATACCCCACGAAATAGGACTTGAGCTATTCGAAAATAGCCTACTGAGGTATGGCAACCATCATACTGTTAAAAGGAAAACACTCGCTGATTTTATGGAGATGATTCTCCTCAACAATTTTTTTCAACAAGATGGAGAATATTACAAACAGGTATCTGGAGTCGCGATGGGAGCAAGGTGTGCACCAGTATATGCTAACTTAGTTTTGGCAGAATGGGAACAACAACATGTCATCAATTGTGCATTTTGGTCCAAAATAGTCCTTTATTTAAGATTTCTGGATGACATCCTAGTAATTTGGAAAGGTGAAACAGAAGAAATTAAGGACTTTATCAAATATTTTGAAAGCACTACCTCTTTTTTGAAGTTTACTTACAATATAAATAAGGACAAATGCAATTATTTAGATATTGAACTATATAGAAAGAACGGAATAGTTGAATCAAACATATTCCGTAAGAAAACCTTTTCTAATTCCTATTTGCATTTTAAAAGCTGTCACCCTTATTTTCAGAAAAGAAATCTCATAAAAGGACAAATGATTAGGCTGTTTCGAATCATAAGTGAGGATACCATTTTTTTCAGAGAGCTGGATTTTTTATGTCAAATGTTTACCGAAAGAGATTATCCGGATGATCTCATTACAGCTTTGAAAGACGAAATACTAAAGAAAAGGGAAGAAAACTTCAAACCTATACTAAGAATTGGCAAAGAAGGGATGAAAACAACAAGATGTACAAGGAACAATATGTCATGTTCCTTGACCTTGCCTTATAATCACAATACAAAAATCATAGTGGATATAGTAAAGGAGGTTTGGGAATGTGTATTCACCAATACAAACGGAATAATCGACCACCTAGGTACTACACCCTCTATTGTGTTTAGCAGAGGGAGAAACCTAAAGGAAATTTTTGAGTCGAAAGAAGCCAATAAAAAACCAATTATGAAAAAGTGTGTTTTTTGTAGGGCTTGCAGATTCATAAATGACGGTCCATATGTGGCAACAACAGGATACAACAGGGCCATTAGATGCCCAGGGTTTGTGAATTGCAACACCAAACAAGTAATTTATTTCGCATCTTGCTTATCCTGTGAGGCATTTTACATAGGAAAGACTATAAGAAAACTAAGAGAGCGAATAAATGAACACAATAGGGACATCAAAAATAAGAAAACAACAAACGCCCTATATGTACATAGTACAAGTTGTCCAAACTTCAAAAAATTTCTGTTTTTTGTTATAGATAGGGTGCCCGAAACTATAAACAATGAAGGTGACACAAACAATTTGTTAGAAATGAAGGAATGTCTTTGGCAGTTTAGGTTAGATGCACACAAAAAACCAGGCATCAATGACTGCATTTCAATAAGTAGTTTTTTGAAAATGAAATCTAATACTATTTAAAGTTTTACTTATTTTTATATGCTTTTTAAATTAATGTATTAAGGTAATTGAATTTGTACATAGATATTTATACATATTTATTACATATATATATAATTATTTACTATTTATTCATATCAATTTTTTAATACAAACAGTTAAACTTTTTACATAATAGATTTTATTAAACTATATGATAAATATGTAAGACCTTTTTACACCATGCTATGCTATACGCGTTGGTTGCATTTGATAGAAGTCTTTTTTATGCTTGCTTATACTTGTTTATATACACCTGTTCTCTTAAAAGTCCTCTAGACAGCATACTAAACAAGAAGCTGACATATTTTATGACAGCACAATGTTGATTATTGCACATAGAATTGTTTAAAAGTTTTCTTTTTTAAGTTGTGAAGAGGCTATTAGTCATGTAATATTATTTCATTCATTTATATTTTATACCAAAAGCCAGGCACTAACTTCAGTTCACGAAGTTTGTGATGAACAGTTAGTAATTGACAAAAGTAATAGAAAAAAAGTTTTTTATTCAAGTTACTATGGTTTTTTAATTAATTATATTAATTGCCTATTGATTGTAATTCAATTAATTAACTAAAAGTATTTAATGATAGCTGCTCCTTATGAAAATTCACTCTGAGGAAACCCGGTTTGTTACTGGGTGAAAGCGCTTAGTGTTTTATGTGTTTTGTTCGTTTTTTAATGGAATAAACAACAAATTATTTCTTCAAGAGTGGTGTGGTGAACTGAAGTGCTTCTAGTAAGCTGTATTACTAGTTTTCAATAGTTCGTGATTATTTGGATTTTGTCATTGGATGATTGTTTGCGCATTACAAGTATTTAAAGGGTGGTTTCAAGTTTTAGCATTTATTCTGATGAAGTTCATGGAGTTTTATTAAACGAACAAAAGCTTATAAGTTTTGTGGTCCGGTTCCTTTCTGGTCTTTGGTTTGCTGCTTTTTTTTTTTACTTTTAAACTATAACAAACTGCTTAATATAATATAAGAAGCAGTTGCAATAGTTTACACTACACACAGAGCACTACAGCTCTCAGGTTTGACCACAAATGCAATACTGGCTTTTGAAAGCTAGTATTGCATTAGAGATTGGAATCACCTGATCATGCCCCCAACACTTTGCACCCAGAGCAGTTGCCTTTCTTGCCTAGCTGCACTACTGCTGTTTGTTACTATAGGGTACACTGCTAACTTCTGCTGCATGGTGAGCAGTGCCACATAAACATGTCTAATTTACAGCAGACAGAAAAAAGCTGAAAAATAACTCCTGTGCACTCTGTCCAATAAACTACACCCTGAAGTGCTTCCCATCTCAGAGAGACCAAGTAAATATCTTCTGCCACAAGACAATCCTGGAATTTGTTAACGTAAAAGTACAGCAAAAGTAACTTTCAAGTGCACATTAACACTAGACAACTAAGTCCCTAAAAAGCCCTTTGGATGATGAAACAGTCTCACTTAAGCATCCCTATATGTTTAGTAAAACTTTGTTCACTCCAGCGGTCTGTGGAGAATACAGGAACTGGCCCATGGACTAAATATCCACAGTATTCTTTATTTTAACAATCATGTACAATCAAGAATAGTGTGGATATTTAGTCTGCGATCCAATTCCTGTATTCTGCAGATATAGCTGGATTGAACAAGGTTTTAGTGTTTATAGTTTACAGTGTATGCTATCTTTTGTGAATTACTGGCTCCCTGTATATTTCTCAATGCAAGACAGATCAGGCATCCTTTCTAAAGTCACTAGAATTGCAGTCCCAGTCTTCTTAATGTAAAAATACATTCACTTAGCCAAAGATGAAATGGTTGTTGTTTGTCTTTCAGCTTTTCCTGGTAAAGGGTCGCCACAGCAGAACTCCGGTCCACTGATGATTGGCAGTAGATTTTTATGAAATGCCGAGGTGCCAGCTCGATACCCAACCTTCAACAAAAGCACGCCCATTTATGCACACATGTCTTTTGAACACTACCCAACTGCGGGGAGGACATGCAGACTCCACACAGAAGGCACTCCCAAGCCCAGCCAAGAATCGAATGGGAGAACCTCTTGCTGTGAGGTAACAACCCTACTGCCGTACCACCGTGGCAGTCTAGCCAAAGATGAAATGGTATCAAAATTGAGCCAAAGTTGAAGTTGTATAAAAAAAATCAAATAACTAGCTACAACAAGTAGTTCTCACTTTAAGTCTACCTGTGTGTATCCCAACTCAGACAGACCAGGCTACCTTTCTACTACCACTAGAATTGCAGTCAAAATCTTCTTGATGTAAAAACACATTTTAGTTAGCCAAAAATGAATAGGTACCAGAAATAAACTTAACAACTAGCTACAAGTAATTATAAAGTAATTCAATGGCAGATATGAGAAAACACACACACACACACACACACACACACACACACACACACACACACACACACACACATACTTTAAGGCAATTTCAAAGTATACTAATGGTCAAAGGGGAGGGCCTACACAGTAAGATGAAAATGAAAGATAAGACTGAGAGAAGCTTCTAGGGCCTGGTATACAGAAGATGAGACTCAGTGGACATTCCAAGGCTAAATATACAGTATGGCTTAGCAACTCAAAAGCCTCCAAGTTTAAAAGCACTACAGGAAAATGGTGAATAGGTGGGAGAAATTCAGAAGATAGATAGTAAAAATGCACTAAAATGAGAGCTCACTCTGAAATAAATTAAACACCTAGGTAGAGCACAGAAAGCACATGAAAATACTATACTATAAATCACTACAACTATAAAAAATGCCTTCAATTAATAGCTTTATCTTTAGATACAGAAAAAAACTCAACATGAAACACCCAAAGCTAATCTAAATGGTAACATAAGTGCAGTATTTTAAATGTAGTTTAAATGTACTGCCATTGATACAAAATGTAGTCCAAATGGTTTGTTTTCAAGTTTCCAAACTCCCTAGATTGAAATGTCTGATTGCTTGTGTAATCCAAAATACTAAGGGATGGGGGTGAATTGCCACAAGCTCTAATTACAACTCAGACAAATGGTCGACGCTGGCTTTTTGTTTTAAATTTGAAAAATTACTACAACATAGAATTAAATGTGCAAAGCTAATAATTCATTTAAGAGCTCAGAAAAATAACCGCATTTTTTAATACACTTAGTAGAATTATACTCTAGCCTTTTAGACACAAGGAGAACTGTATCAGCTAACATCTAGCTATATTAAGCAAAGTTGTGTCAGGGCTGATATCCATGTGCATATGGAATATTCAAGAGGAAAATAAAAGCCCTTATCTTTGCAAAACTATAATAAATATGGGGAAATGGTTAAAACTTTGTTCTCAGCCAGGTAAGTTAAGTCTCCCAAGCTTTTAGCACTCCCACTTAGGAAACAAAGAATTACTCATGAAATTACAGCCCTAAGAAATGACAGGAGAGACACTGAATACTCAGTCAAGGCATCAACAAAACAAATCTATGGTGCACACATGTAGGGCTCTGTATCAAACCCTTTCCCCTTCCACTTTGGCAGATGAGCTATGGACCATCTTAGTGAGATGCACTGACAGGTCAATGATGAAAGCTCACTGTATTGCATCCCTGGACTCCTCACTTTGCCTGGCAGAGATGGGAATGCCCATTAAACTGCTGAAGACAAGCAAGGCACATGGACCAGATGGCATACTCATTATTTGTTACAGTACAGTGTAGGAGAATATTGTGCCATGGCTTTTGTTTGTTTTTAATGAAATCCTTAGTGAGAGTACTGTCCCTGTCCCTCTGTAGTGGAGGTTAGCTTCAATCTTAACCTTCACTAAAAGGACAAGCACCCACTAGACTCGTAAATTACAGAACTATATCAATTTTTCTGCCAGACACCAAAATACTAGCTAAGATCTTTCCCAGATGAAGGACTTTCTCATTAATGATCTTTTTAGCCACACCCAAAAGGAGTTCATCCCTAAGTAGCAGGGCATAAAAGATGTATTGCACTTTTTTTCTATAATGTTCACTAAGTCTCCAATTATGAATCTTATCCGAGGGTCACCCTCTTTATCAACTTCCAAAAAGTTTTTTACACTCTAAGGTGGAACCATTTCTGGAAGATCATGAATGCTTTTGGATTTTCTGACTCTGAGTCAAAATTCTGCTGATTTATGCCCATCCGTTAGCACATGTATTCACTAATAATACTAGCTCTGAAGCTTTCCTACTGTCTAGAGGATACCTATATCCCCAGTGTTGTTTACTGTCACGTTTGAGGCATTCAGGTTGTATAGTAAGCAAAACCAATCACACTGGAGATTTTCCACAATGAAGCATGGCTTCTAACTGACACCTGGTTTGTGGAGGATTGCACAATTTGGCTAGAACAACCAATGAATCACATTGCCAAAATCTTTCAAACTTTTCAAAATTTGGACAGATTTCATTGTTGCAGGTTAATTGACACAAAGTAGTGCTTTTCCCTTTGAATGAAACAGCCTGTCAACTTGAAGATTATTTGGCTATTTTGGCATCCAGTGGAGCAACACTCACAAATAACAGGATATCATGCTCCAGTAGCAGTTTGCAGACAATCCCACTCTTAATTTTAATAATTTACTGATTCACTGCAAAGGTCAAATTGGACCAGACTAAATTGCTTGTCCTAGCCAAGACAGTGGCCATCTGTGTGATTATTCTCCCCAAATTCTTGTTCCTAACAAGATGCACACCAATTTTGGACCTATAACCACTAACCCTTAAGCTTCACTGAAATACTGTTTACCTCTACTTGGGAAGGCAGACTTCCCCATTTGGGGAGAAAGAAAATGATGGCAAACAGGTGCCAGGGGGGCCTGGGGGGCTCTAGCCTAGGCAGATATGTTCAAGAAACTGATCTCATTAAATTTATAAAAGCTCAAATCCATATAAGACCCAACTGACTTATGACAGAATTCTCTCTAATCTACCTGCTCTGACAAAAAGACAACCCAGTGGATAAGAAACAGTGAGACCCAGTGGGGGCTTGATAAAAAAAATCTTGAAAGCTGTAACCAGGATCACCTTGAGGAACACTGATTGTTGCCAGTGAGGGAGGATATGGGGAAATGATAGTCACAGCTGATGGAATCCACTTTTTTGGGAAGCCTGGGTAAGATGTGCTATTGTGTTTTGGATAGAATTGCATGACCCTAAGAACAACACCTTTGTCCCCTGACAAAATGAGAGAATGGTCATACCAGTACTTAGCTACTTTTGTGGCAGTACCATCAATTGTATAGCCTTTCTGGAAAGCTTTTGAGGCTTACTGTATCTATGAAGGTGGCTCTTATTGCACTGATATCTATGAGACCCACTCACAGGGAACCCACCCAACTTGGGCATCTACAGCCTGACTGCTTTTGAGTTGGATAGACATAAATGGGCCTGTCTCCCTAGTATACAGCTCATCCATAAGGAATAGATGTATATTTCTGTGGATATGAAGAAATGGACTCCAGTCCACCCTCATGCTTCATGCATTTCAAAAAGCAATATTTCTGTCCCCTCACTCCTTGTCACACACTTTGGGGGATGGAATTTGTTAGAGATACAGCAACAAAATCACTGACTTTCACTGCTCTCCATTACTAATCTCATATCTTGGAGTTTAGGGATATTTTTCCCCTACTACTGAGTATATCTTCTGTGAAAAACAATGGTTGACATATATGCAACTTATTATATCAACCCTGGTATTTAAATTCTGGAGAAACATACTGAACTTTGTAAATCCTATACTGTCATCATGTTAAACTCACTTTGGTGTTTTTTTTTTTTTATTGGATTCAGTAGTTTAGGATTCATGTTAATTAATTCATGGTACAGTAGATGGAACATTTGTGGCAGCTTCTGTAATGTTTATTTGATCTAAGCTTTGTCTTATTACGTACTATGATTGTTACTTGCTGTACATTAATGATGTAGAATGTTGATGTTATTTTCAATAAAATGGTTTACAAAACATATATAGAACAATATATCTGCAATCTTTCATTACCAGGGCACATCACTCTTTTGATATGCTTTTTGGGGTAGTGTAACCGAAATAACAATCACAGGATATCTGACACTGTAGGCAGACTTTGAATAATCTTAGAGTCTTTCTGTTTGTTATTACTGTTTGTTATTATCTCAATATACCATTGTACACCCTACATACTCTGGTCAAG
The DNA here is from genome assembly GCF_019279795.1 of Protopterus annectens. Classification (NCBI taxonomy): domain Eukaryota; kingdom Metazoa; phylum Chordata; order Ceratodontiformes; family Protopteridae; genus Protopterus; species Protopterus annectens. The sequence continues at coordinate 641,836,862 of NC_056732.1, forward strand.
AATCTCTTCACCCACCTCCTCACATTATATAAATTGGAAAAATTACCCTGCTGTTTAATTAAATAAGATTTGATTTATTTCATGAAACAGATTGGTCTATTATTGTTAATTAGCACTGGAATCAAACCATCTGGCATGCAGTGCTAACAGCTTGGGGTCTCCCCTTCTTGTATCCTAGAGCTCATTAAGTCCTCTCTAAAACTATCAGTGATCAGTGTGGTTTTAAATGTCATCTGATTCTACCTTCTATGAAACATAGCTTCACTCTTTTAGATTCTTTGTCCTGTTAACATCAGCATATTGAAGCCCTGTTCTAACTTATCCATAACCAAGATTGCACTGTTCACTCTGGGATGTATTAACAGCCAAGGAAAGCATTATTAATCTCTTCTTTCAACTATGTATTGTAATCAAGGAGAAGGTGCCTCTAAGTTACCATTTCAATAATTTCTAATTTTTGGTCCATCAACTACCACTACCTTGAACAGTGACCTAAATGTTGCCCCAAGAATGCCTGCCATTTCAATTTCTGTGACAGTTAATATTTTGTCCATGTTTCACTGAACAGGGACTCTGAAAAATGTGATGAGGTCTTTATCTCATGCAAAATTAGGTGTTTGTTGCAGCCAGATCTGAGGTTTAAAACTCATATGTAAGGCCTACATGCACCCTATCTATATTAATTTTATAATTTGTAAGCCCGTGATTTACCTTTCAAAAGGTCCAAATTCTCAGGGCTTGAGGTTGTGATGAACATGACATATGTGTATAGGTTGGGGGTATATGTTAAACATATGTCAGATGATAGACAAGAGTCCTGAAGTATCCCTGTGACAGTTCACTGGAAGTCATTAGGAGACCCAGATCTAAGTAGGACCTTGGATAAATAATGCCATTAAGTCAAGCTGAATGCTATTTTTAAGCACCAATATCAGTGATGGAGATTTCAAGTTTTGCACTAACTTCAAGATGCTTAAGACCTTCCACTTGTTATCCTTTGTCTGTCACACTAGAAATGAATCTCACCAGATCCCAATCAATAAGGTGACTCATAAGCCATTTGCTTTGAGTTGTGCACATACTTTTATATAACTATATTACTAACAGCAGAAGGGCAATGTGGTAAATGAATATTCCTAAGGAGATAGGAGGGAAGATTCAGAATTTATCTTATAGAAATTCATCACCTCTAGGAATTAGTGTTTCTTTGTCTCTCCCAATTTCTTGTATAGTTACAAATGAAGGTCATACATTACAGAGGCCTCCTTTGTTTCAAGAGATGTCAATGCATCTTTTTAACTCCTGTTAGCAAAATAAGCACATTACCTCATTTAGAGTAACAGTGATAAAAGAGATGTGTCACAAACAGGCCTATTTCCTTCACTCCATTATCAGGGTCTAAGATTCCATTAATTACCAGAGAATGCATCCTTCACTCCATTATCAGGGTCTAAGATTCCATTAATTACCAGAGAATGCATAAATGTTTGCAAAACATCTGTCACTGAATGACCAATCTAATCCAGATTGGACATCTTATTGTTGTGACTAGCTTGGGCAATCTAAGAGTTTTGGCCATATTGGCAAAATTTAAGCCTTCTAGTAGAAATTCCTCATAATATTTAATTTTACATGATTTAATATGAATACTGCTTCCATATCAAGAAAATATTTTGCTCTGGCTTGTAGGGACTTGATAAGTGATTTAAATCTTAGGTTTGATCCACTGAGATGTCAGAGGATAATACAAATTCCATTCTAGCCTCATTCTTTATCTACACAGCTAACAACTGTCCTGTCAGTCTATAACAGAAATTATTTAAAGTCATCTCATTTGGCAGGATTCATCATCTTCTTTCGGCTGTTCTCGTTAGGGGTTTCCACAGTGGATCTTCTGTTTCCATTTCTTCCTGTCCTCTGCATCATGGACTTACTCACCAACTGCCTGCATGTCCTCTCTCACCACATCCATAAACCTTATCTTAGGCCTTCCTCTTTTCCTCCTACCTGGCAGCTCCATCTTTGGCATCCTTTTCCCAATATACCCAGCATCCCTCCTCAGCACATGTCCAAACCAACGCAATCTCGCCTCTCTTGCTTTGTGTCCAAACTGTCAAACCTGAGCTGACCCTCTAATATACTGATTCCTAATCCTGCCCATTCTAGTCACACCCAGTGCAAATCTTAACATCTTTAACTCTGCCACATCCAGCTCTGACTCCTGCCTTTTCATCAATACCACCGTCTCCAACCCATATAACATAGCTGGTCTCATTACCCTCTTGTAGACCTTCCCTTTCACTCTTACTGGTACCCGTCTGTCACAAATCACTCCTGACACTCTTCTCCACCCATTCCACCCTGCCTGTACTCTCTTCTTCACCTCTCTTCCACACTCACCATTACTCTGAACTGTTGATCCCAAGTACTTAAACTCATCCACCCTTACCAACTCTACTCCCTCCATCCTCACCATTCCTCTACCCTCCCTCTCATTTACACACATATATTCTGTTTTAGCCCTGCTGACCTTCATTCCTCTTCTCTCTAGAGCATATCTCCACCTCTCCAGGGTCTCCTCAACCTGTTCCCTACTCTCACTACAGATCACAATGTCATCTGCAAACATCTTAGTCCACGGGGCCTCCTGTCTGATCTCATCTGTCAACCTGTCTATCACTACTGCAAATAAGAAGGGGCTCAGAGCTGATCCTTGATGTAATCCCACCTCCACCTTAAATGTATCTGTCACTCCCACCACAGTCCACACCAATGTCACACTACCCTTGTACATATCCTGTACCACTCTTACATACTTCTCTGCCACTCCTGACTTTCTCATACAATACCACAACTCCTCTCTAGGCACCTTGTCATATGCTTTCTCTAAGTCCACAAAGATACAATGCAACTCCTTCTGACCTTCTCTGTATTTCTCCAACAACACTCTCAGAGCAAATATTGCATCTGTAGTGCTCTTTCCTGGCATGAAACCATACTTCTGATCACTAATCATCACCTCCCTTCTTAACCTAGCTTCCACTACTCTTTCCCATAACTTCAAGCTGTGACTGATCAATTTTATCCCTCTGTAGTTACTGCAGCTCTGCACATCACCCTTATTCTTAAAGATAGGTACCAAAACACTTTTTCTGCACTCCTCAGGCATCCTCTGACTTTCCAAAATTTCATTAAACAATATGGTTAAAAATTCCACTACCATTTCACCTAAGCACCTCCATCCTTCCACTGGTATGTCATCTAGTCCAACAGCCTTTCCATTCTTCATCCTCTTCATAGCTGACCTTACTTCCTCCTTGCTAATCTGTTTCACTTTCTGATTCACTATCCCATCATCCAACCTTCTTTCTCTCTGTTAGAAAAATATGTATTAATGTGTGTATGCTTAATGCTAATTAATAATCAGAAGAATTAACACATTTTTCATTCTATTTTACATGCACTGTGTTATATATAGATTGAGTTTCATATGAGACTGAAAAAGATGCTTTTTGAAAACTGCAGTATGCTTTCTGAAACTTGCAAGATGCCCTCTGACCTAGTAATTGCTAGCACAGCAATATTCATGTTTATGCCTTTTGGAAATGTACTTGAGAAGCAGGTGCTTATCTGCTAGGTCAGGAACGAATGAATGAACAATACTATAGTCTGTAAATGTAATGATTTTAAACAATCAGCTCTGTTCGTAGCATGAGAACATGTGCAGCTGTAGAAGCGTAGAGATAAAGTAGACAAAGGATTATTAGAGAAATGAACTGTTAGCATTGTGCTTGAATTAGCCATAGTACCTTGAATGGTAACATAACATGTATCTAACTGGTGGTAATCAAGGCCACGTTGTTTTCCTCAGGAAGTTTCTCACAAAAATTGATAAATCAGCAGAAATTCATGGGAATGATGGTCAACAGATGATGATGAAAAGACTGGTAATCTCTTATGTCAGCTTGGTAGGCCATGTCTAGTTAGAGAATGTATAAAAATGAAAGTATTTCCTGTTTCTAGTTAGACAAACTCTGTAATAGCATGTTTTTGTCTCCTTGCTGCAAGATTAAAGTGTCTTAACCTGAACCTACCATGTTTTGATCATTTTTAAAGTATATTTTTCCTTTGACACTCTCTCATTCTCTTCATTCATCAGCCCTTCAAAGTACTCTTTCCATCTGCTCAACACACTCTTCTCACTTGTGAGTATGTTTCCCTCACTGTCCTTTATCACCCATACCTGATGCACATCTTTACTAGCTCTTTCCCTCTGTCTAGCCAATCAGTACCGGTCCTTTTCTCCCTCTTTAGTATCCAATCTCTCATACAACTCTCCATATGCCTTATCCTTAGCCTTCGCCACCTCTCTCTTTGCCATGCGTCTCAATTCCTTATACTCATGTCTACTTTCTTCATATCTTTGGCAATCCCACTTCTTCTTCGCCAGCCTCTTCCTCTGTATACTCTCCTGTACTTCCTCATTCCACCACCAGGTCTCCTTGTCCTCCTTCCTCTGTCCAGATGTCACACCAAGCACATTTCTAGCAGTCTCCCTTACTAGCTCTGCTGTAGTTTCCCAGCTATTTGGTAACTCTTCACTGCCTCCCAGTGCCTGTCTTAACTCTTCCCTGAACTCCACCTCACAATCATCCTTTTTTAACTTCCACCATTTAATCCTTGGCACTGTTTTCACACTTCCCCTCCTCTTCTTGATGACCAACTTCATCCTACAGACCACCAATCTATGCTGCTTAACTACACTTTCCCCGTCACCACTTTACAGTCTCCAATCTCCTTCAGACTGACCCACCTACATAAGATATAATCCACCTGAGTGCATCTTCCTCCACTCTTGTACGTCACCCTATGCTCCTCCCTCTTCACCACAGCCATGTCCATCCTTTTCACAAAATCCACAGTCATCTGACTTTCTGCATTCCTCTCCTTAACACCATACCTACCCATCTCATTTGGCAGGACTAACCACCTTTATGTTACTTAGATCCCAAATTAATACTTGTTTTATTATTTGGTTACTGACTTGCATTTTAATCTTTTTATTTGGCAAACTGCAACTTGGGAGAGTACATTTTCAGAATTAAGCAAGGGAAAATAGTTTCACAATGAACTACACTAAAAGGAAAGACCACAGAAAAAAATAGCATACACAAGCATGTTTAGTATATGTTACAGTCATAGAAAAATAAGCACATTTTTTTATATAACAAAAGAAGACAGATCAAGTAATTTAGTGTGTTTATTTACTAAACAGGTAAATAAATCAGTCCTTCATAGTCTCTAGGTTTATAGGTTCAGTGGAGAAGCTCAAAGCCTATTGGTCATTGAGAAGCCTGATGCTTAACATCCCAATCTCATGCTGGAACTTGCTGGTGCTCAGGTTAATATCTAACTCCTTCTTGGATGTATGACTTGATGGGCTGAGTTTAATTGGGAGAGGGAGTTATTCCTGGCATGTGTGTGTGTGTGTGTGTGTGTGTGTGTGTGTGTGTGTGTGTGTGTGTGTGTGTGTGTGTGTGTGTGTGTCTTGGATGTATGAAGCTGTCACATTTCATTGTGTGGATGATATGAATTCTTTAATATGTCTGACTGTCTTCTCTTCGGGTCACTAAGGATGGCATTCTAAACAAATGGTTTCAGATAATATGGTGGCCTTCAGTGTTCTGCATGTCAAGTATAGGTCCCTTTTAAGAAGGCAATAAGATAAAGAGAAGAGAGGGGGTTGCTCTAGTCTTTCACTATATGACAAATTTTGAATTCTTCCTACTTTCCTTATGAGGAATCTTCCTATATTCTTCATTTGTACAAGACAGCATTTGTGCAGTTTACTTAACAACGTAGTTGTCTAGCAGTACAGAGGATTACAATCTTTCCTGTAGTCAGTGGTGCAAGGTTTAATTCCTTCCACCTCTATTTCCCTACTGGGCGACTCTGAGGAAATCACCTGACCAGACACTGAGGAAGTCACCTGACCAGACAACGCTCTTGCATTGCTCCTGAAAAGGGGCATGTATGCAATGGGCTATCCCAATTAACAAATGGATTTAAAAAAGGTATAGTGTTCTATAATTCATTTGATAAAAGCTGTGCAAAGAAGGGGCAATTAGTTTTCTGGTCTGGATCTCACATGAAGGCTCAACAGAGCAACTGCTTATGGCTTGCAAGCACTAACAGTTATATTAGTAACAAATTGCCCATAAATGGTGTATAAAGCTATTTTTCCTAAGTGCCAGAATGTTGCACTTTTTGACCCTGAAGAGTGAGATAATTACTACTCCACCATTCATTTGTTATGTTACGTGATATCTGAAGGGTGGTGGTGTTAGCAGAGTTATGGACAATGCTTCTATGTTTGCAGTCATCTTCATATCTGTTGATGTCAGTTATGTTAGCTAATGAAAAAGATACTAGAAAGAGGAGGAGTCACAAAAATGCCAAAAGCATTCTGGTTTACCCATGTGAAAGATTTCCCATGTTTGTCTGAGTAAGTGCCATTACAATTCTCCCAATCACCTTGCATTATAAGTTTGTGTGGCTGATTAGTCTGTAGTTATTGCAGTCTGTAGATTTGCCTCAGTTGTGAACTGGGACAACAATAGCTTCCTTCTAGACATCAGGGACATAGAGAGTTTTTAATTTTCTGTTTGGAATGTGCATATGCTAGGCTATTCTTGATTGCAGAGATCAGTCTTCTTGCTATCTCATCTGGTTTCATGGAACTAGTATTCTTGACTTTCAGGAGTGCAGATGTGACCTTCTTCAACCCTGATATGAGCCAGAAGACAAAGATAAATATAATACATATTGGACAGTTTATTTTAGCCAATTACATAGCATGTTTTTGGGAAGTGACACAACAACAAAATAGTAAAGCCTGTAAAAAATCATCTAATCATAAGAACAGCAATGCATAATACATTTTTAAGTTCAGAATGCAGTTTATGCTGATATAACAATGTAGTTCAGGTGTTTCACTGGCATTTAAAAATAATTGCTACTGAAATTCCTTGTATTCCACTACACAAAACACAGTTTTTGAAACCTGTACATACTGTGCTATGTTTATAAAACAGTCATATCATTTTTTTGCATTTCATAAATGTGTTCATATATCCTTGCTCTAAGACTTTTTCATCTGTAAAAATATCTTTACATTTCAGGCATATAACTTTGAAAACTACCCTTCAAGTGCTGCAAGTGCTATAGCCATTAACATGAAAAATCCTATTACATCGTTTACTGTCTAAATAGGGCAAGGAACCTTTAAATTGACATGGGCTATGAGCCTTATACTAAAAGGTTCCTTTAAGCCTGCTCCTGCTCACTACAAATCAGGCAAGGATTTTCTACCATTTATTTTTCTTTGTTATTTTTAAACAAAAGTTTCTCTCTGTTAAATAAAATAAGATTTCAATACACAGGAGGTTCAGGTTAAAAAGTTTACTAGTGTACACCAGGAGGAAAAAAACGTACAAGTACAGAATTTTGTCTGACATGAAACAGGAAGCACACAATTTTATATAGGTTTAACATTTAAGCTATGCCCACCTTACTGACGTGATATGTCACAGGGCATCTACATCACTTTAGCTTACAGTCTTCTATTCATAAAGCTGTTGAAGCTATATATTTAAAAAAAAAACTTTTCCTCTAGATACAATACGGCCTTGCTATCCAGCTGGTCAGACATAATGTCTTTCTGTAAAGTTACTTCTTCAAGGTTTCATATCAGTTCGAATACAATAGCAGATTCAATCTTTTAATACACGTCTTTGTTCTCTGTTACACTTTCTCACACAGCTGCGTGCTATCTCAGTAACACATATACAAGGCCAAATCATTCCAACAGGAAAGAGCAGAAGATTTCATTATTTCAAACATTTAATTTCCTGACCCAGCACATAGTCACTTGTGAAAAGCATAAACATTAAAACCTGCTAAGCTAGCATTCTGCCAGGGTCAAAGATCAGCTTTGCTTCAAGCCACACTGCAGTTTCAAAACTACTTACATTTACACATGAATTAATCCTTACTATTATATGATTAATAGAATAAAATGCATTATATACTACTTTGCTTTTAAACTAGCATTTCTCATATATTCAAATACACATTTTTCTAACATTTTCCCCCCTATTAATACTTTTTATTCTATTTTGAAGTATGCATAGTGTCATTTTATCTACTAGCCTTTTCCACTTAGGATTTTCAGCTAGGTGAGTCATTCAATCTATACTTCAGAAAAAATGTCATCTAAGATCAATCTTTCAATCTCAATATCTTGGTACAAAGTTTCAGTAACAGATACATCAATAAGATCTTTGATTAATCTTTTCATGCAGGGAATTCCACAGCAAACACATGCTCCTATTAGGAGTATACCCACACAAATGGCAATCAGAATATTCATTAGGATGGAACCCCACCCCCCAAATAGATTCTGGAAAAAGTCCGTCAGTGGGTTTGGGCCTGGTTCAGTCATGGCTGATACTTGCTGAATTACCTCTAGGTGGTTATTGATCTCATGACGATTGTCAGGAATATAAGCACAGCATTCTTCTTTGATAAGCGCGCACATACCACCTCTCGCCACTAGGGTGAAGTCAAGAGCCATTCGATTTTGTATCACAACAGTTCTCATTGCATTCAGTTCATCAGTCACCAGTTCTAGGGCGGAAAAAGTTGCATTAATCATTACTTCGAGAAGTTTCGACAACTTCCTCAGCTCCCAGATCGATTTGACTGCTCCATAGGCTGGGAATATTCCTGCCCACTATATAACACTGTCACTCAAGTCCATATGAGTCAATTTGCTTTTGTCTTTCACGGCATTATGATCTTTCCAGCCAGCTTTGATCTTTCCGACTGGATTCACAGGTTTTTCAACTGGACCTTCAGGCTTTCAAGCTGCTTCTCTCACGTTTCGTATCTTACCCAAAGGTAATTCTGCAGTATGTCTTAACCAAATAATCCAAAAAACAACTGCCGGACCCATTCTCAGGTAACCATTTATACGCCTTTTTCCCACAAATAAAATAGTTTTCTACTTTAGTACTAATACGCATCAGCCTTGCATGAAACATTTTCTGATCTATAACTGACAATTGTTTAAACAAAACTGGATTTTTGCGAATGTCATTCATAGTTGTTTTCAATGAGTTCAAATACGAGTCATAATTAGTATTGCAAAAAGTATTGCCATTACCATTCTTAATGTAACATCGGTAAGATATGGTTATATTACAATTGCTCCAGCCCACCTGGAGGGTATCATTTTTATAAAAACATACAACTCCTTTTTGTGTGACAGGTAAAAATAAAGCTATTTTGTCCTGTGATCTCACAGTTGCTGTATCGAAAAGTAAATTCTCACAAGTCTCATTTATCCCCAAAGGGACAGCAGACATTATCAGTCCTCCATATACTGTTGGTATAGCTGTACAAACCTAGCAATTTGAAATGTTCATAGTCTCTGCATATACACGTTTCATGGCTAGGTATGTGTTAAAATTTGGATGCCAGTCTGTAGACATTTCATCACGCCTTCCCACTTTCACTTGTGTGGTTGTGTGTAGGATAAACCACAACAAGAGGAAAATTGTCACAATTACAGTCAATAAATGTACACTCAACAAAATGATTATGCAACATCTCTGGGGTTGATCTAAATTTCTATTCGCTTTGTTTTTGGCCATCTCGGTCTGGTTGTGTATCAGTCACAAAGTTTTTATCAAGTTGAAAGTTCTTTACCAGTTTACAATGTATCAAATGAACCCAGGACGTCCTCTCGGCCACACTGACTGCAGTAGGCGTTGCCAACAGAACCTGGTACGGTCCCTCCCACTTTGGACTCGTCCAATTCTTCCTTTTCGTCACTTTCAGCCAAACCCACGACCCTGGGGCCAAGACTGCTTCCACCAGTCTGGTCTGTTCCTTATCTGAAAAAGAGTTAAACTGCAAAAGAGATTTATTTGTTAACAGTTTCCTCATATAACTAGCTAATGAACTGTCAGCCCCTTGCTCTGCAGGCATGAGAGCTTTCCACTGAGGCACATAATATGGTCTCCCAAAAACCATTTCAAAGGGAGTCAAACCCTTTACATTTGGAACCGTTCTCATACTCAGCAGTGCTAAAGGCAGACAGTATATCCAATTCTTTTGGGTCTCCTCTACTAGCTTCCTAAGTTTACTTTTTAGGGTACCATTGTACCTTTCCACCAGTCCTACTGACTGTGGGTGGTAGGCACAATGGTTCTTTAAGGGGATACCAAAAAATCTCCCAAGTTGGTGGATTGTCTGATTTACAAAATGTGGGCCGTTGTCACTATAAATCCTTTCCGGAATGCCAAATCTAGGGATTACTTCTTTTATCAGGGCTTTCGCCACTGTTGCTGCATCCGGGATTTTTGGTTGGAAAAGCTTCTACCCATTTAGAAAACATGTCTACAATAACTAAACAAAACTTTTTCCCTTCACATTTATTCAATTCTATGAAATCCATACAAATAGTATGGAATGGGTATGGTGGTATAGGAAAACTTCCTTGCTTGGTTTTAAATGCTCCTTGTGCATGGTGCTTGTTACAAGTATGACAAGCTGCACAACATTTTTTTGTGTAGTTTGTGTATCCATATGTTTGGAATATTCGATTTACTAACTGTACCATCCCCCCTGTTGAGACATGGCACTGCCCATGGCTCAACAAAGCTGCATATCTAAATAAATTAGACGGCAATATCGGTTTTCTTTCTTTTGAAATGTACAGTCCACTCTCAAGAATTGCACCTCGTTTTAGCCATTTTTGTTTCTCTGCTTTTGTAGTAAGCATCTGCATTGTTTTTAACATGTCTAAATCTAAAATCTCAGAGGGTTGTAATTCCTCATTTAAAAGTAAAGTTTCTGAGTCTGAAGTTGCTTGCTTTGCAGCTGCATCAGCTCGGGCATTGCCTTTCAAAATCTTATCCTGTTGTTTTGTATGAGCTACACATTTACAAATAGCTACTTTGGTAGGTAACTGAATAGATTCTAATAACTCCAAAATAAATTGCGCATGATTAATAGGTTTTCCACTAGATGTTATCATTCCTCTATTTTTCCATTGTTGCGCAAATACATGTACTGTAGAAAAAGCATACTGACTATCAGTATATATGTTCACACACTTGTTTTTTGCTAAAGTACATGCCCTCATCAAAGCTATCAATTCTGCTGCTTGTGCAGATAAGTTGTGTGGTAAGGATTGAGCTTCTGAATTTCAGTGTCTGTAACTACTGCATACCCTACCAGATTCTTCCCTGTAGGACCCCTTCTGCATGAGCCATCCACGTAATATGTCACCTTGGCATTAACTAAGGGCATATCTGTGAGATCTTGTCTAGGTAAAGCTAACTGTTCTATTTCCTGCAGGCAGCTGTGTGATGTGCCATCCGCAGGAGTTGGGAGTAATGTTGATGGATTTAATGTCGTACATCATTCAATTGTCATATGAGGTTGGCTCAGCAGTATAGTCATACATGAAAGGTGTCTAGTAGGAGAAAGGTATGCCACTTTTTCTTGCAGTAAAATTATTGCAACTGCATGAGGCACTCTCAATGTGAGAGGGTGGAATAATACCACTGAGGCCGAAGCCTGTACTGCCATTGCAGCTGCAACTACTGCTTGTACACAGTGAGGCAAAGATCGCACCACTGGATCTAACTGCGATGAATAATAGGCTACGGGGCGTTGCTTATCCCCATGTTGTTGCATCAATACTGACGTCATATATCCTTGCTTACAATCTATGGTCTGAAAGAATCGTTTATGATAATTTGGAAGTCCTAAAACTAATGAAGAAGCAATCAACTGCTTCAACCTGCAGAAAGCCGTTTCTGCTTTGGTTGTTCATTGTAAAATATCTTGTGCTGCCATTGGCGTCTTATATATCAAGTCAGTCAGTGGAGCAGATTCCAAAGCATAATTTGGTATCCAGCTTCGGCAGAAATTAGTTGTACCCAAGAAAGACATAATTTCCTTCTTGGTTGCTGGTTTGGGTGCTTGCAAAATTGCTGTTTTTCTTTCCTCATCTAGTATTCTACCTTCATTGGGTATTACATATCCCAAGTATCTAACTTGTTTTCTCCAAAGTTGTAACTTACTTTTGTTTACTTTGTGTCCTTGTGTTGCTAAAAATTTCAATAATGCTACAGTATCCTCCCTGCACTGTTGCTGGGTGGGGGCTGATAGCAAGATGTCATCTACGTAACATAGAATTTGACTACCTCCCGGTGGGGTAAACCCTGCCAGGTTGCTAGCCATTTCTTGTGCAAATATTGTTGGACTCTCACAATATCTCTGTGGTAGTTGAGTATATGTATACCTTTTACCCTGAAATGTAAATGCAAACCAATATTGACTATCAGGATGTATAGGTATTGAAAAGAAAGCATTGCTAATATCTACCACAGAGAAATATTTCTGTTGTGGTTCTAAATCATTTAACAAGGTATGTGGGTCTGGCACAGCAGGTGCTCTAGGTATTACTGCATTATTTACAGCTTGTAAATCTTGTACCATCCGCCGTTCCCCGTTTGCTTTTTTAACAGGAAATAGGGGTGTGAAATGGTGAATCAGGAGATTCTACCAGTACTCCTTCTTTGAGTAATGCTGCTATTATAGGCTTAATTCCTATTTCTGCATCCTTTCTCAAAGGGTATTGTCTTTTCTGTGGTCTAAAAGCTGACTTTGGGGTAATTGTAACTGGTCCTGCTGTTCAAATAAGTCCTACATCTGACTTGCCTGTTGACCAAAGAGTTGTTGGAATTTCACATAAGGCCTTTTCTTCTTCTTCTAATAAGAACACTAATCAGCTGTCCTCACTAGATTGCAAGTGTACAGCTGGATGTGTCTGTGTTAACCAATTCAGTTTTTGTTTTTGTATCCCTTGTTCTGATAGTTCTAAATCAGTCTGTTTCTCCCATCTTGTTACTTTTTCTCCTAAGTCTGCCCATTTGACACTTTTGTTCTTTGTCAAGCTGACATGTGGTAATCGATTTGATCTATACAATGTAAGGAATTCTTGAGGTAATGAACAGCTGACTACACTGTTCCCCTCAGTATCCCAGTACAAAGTACACAATACTAGTCTAATTGCACGATTTCTGAATAGTTCTTGCTCATATTCTCTATCAGCTCCTGGTGTAGTACAGTAGTATAGAGTACAGTGTAACAAATGCTGTTGATCAGTGTCGAGGGAGGGGGCTTTACTGATGGCTACGTTCATCAGTTCCTCGGTTACTGCCCCTGGACCAGTCGTGACTAGGTCCTGGCAGTACCAGTAAAAAGTTTCACCCTCCGATCGCACTACAAAGGTTTCCATTTGTCTCTGTGCCTCCATACCTTGTACAGTTGGAACTACTGCTATGCCAAATATCTGCATAAGGTCCCTGCCCAATACGTTTACTGGACACTTTGCAGAAACAACAATTTTACTTCCCTGGGTCATACCTGAAACAAGGTCAGTTATTGCTATATCATGGGAAAGTGGTTCCCTGTATAGCTGTCCATTTCCGGCTTTTACTAGTATATAATCAGGTGATTAGGAATGTTCTGGTAACTTGGAGGGGTGTATCAAAGTCTGTGATGTTCCTGAGTCACACAGGAATTTGACTTCCCTTCCCTCCACCAGAAGTGTAACTTCCGGTTTCATATCTGCTAAGTAGAGCTCTAAACTCAATAATGCTAAGTTCAAAATTTCACTTTCTTCATCCTCCATATCTACTTGCACTTCCTCTACTCCTTCTATCACATTTACATTTGTTTTTTGTTTATTAACTTTTCCTGATGATTTCTGACTTTCACATGATGTATCTTCACTATCATATAGTCAGTCCTCATCTTCCTTATCTTCTGTAATTACCTTTTTGTTTTGCCTACAATCCCTTGCTAGATGTCCCTTTTTCCCGCACTTGAAGCATTCACCTCTCTTTTTTTCTTTCTTCAAAATCTTCTGATCGTTTGTCAGACTGTTTGTTTCCCTGGGCATTCTTCTTGCCCTTTTTACCTGACTGTAATACAAATACTTCAGCTCCGTCTTCAGCAGTGAAGACTTGCGCCTTCTTTTTCTTTTTACTATTAAAATGTCTTTCAGCATGCCTAGTGTATTCGAGTAAGGCTTGTAGCCTCCCTGTTCGATGGTCTATCATATGCTTCGTAATGAAGCTACTAATAGGTGCAATGCAACCTTTCAAAAATGCATTTTTTAATTGTTGGTCATACAGGGAATCATTCGTTTGGTTTTCAGGAACCGACATACCGCTATGATTATTAAAACATTCTAATAATCTAGCATAATATCCATCTATTGTCTCATTTTCCTGTTGTATGCATTGATTAATGCAAGTCCAGTCTGCTCTAGGTTTCCATTTCTCAGAGATTCGGTCTGTCAGACCTTTCACTCTGTTGTCTAACTCTGCGTCACTATGTGGGAGTGGTTTAAATTCTGCATTACAAGGATTCCAGTTGCCACAAATCATGTGCCAATCTGGACCTACAATTTGTCTTACTACTTTTTCTACTTCTTCCCCATTCAAGTGTTAACTCAACCTGTTGCCTTGTAAATCTTCTAAAAATTTCGTAAAATTAACTTTTGGATGGGGGATTCCCTCAGTAGCCTTCCGGATGTCTTCCGGTATCCATGCTCTATATACTAAGAACTTTGGGTCCTGCCTTTCCTGTCCTGCCTGAGGATTTGGAACTTCTATAAGTGGGCATATTTCTTCCTCACTCTCATCCTGTAGGTTTCTCTCTATTTGATATAATTCTGTGTCCCTATGTGTTTTACGTGTTCGGGACCTAGTTTCAATAGGATCTCTAACAAATGGTTGTGGTCTTGCTGAAACTTCGGGATAACACGGAGGTGGACCAGCCTGTCCACTCGCTTCATATCCTGAAAAGGGTAAGGGAGGGGGCAAGGGAGGAGGAGGAGGAGCTGTTGCTATTACCAAGTTATTATCCTCTTTGTCTAAAAATAATGTTTTTGAATTTTTCAGCTTTTGCTCTCTACGATTTGCTTCCTCAATCCACCTGTGTGCCTGAGGAATGCCTAATTGGCGTTGCTTTTTTGCCTGACCTCCCGCATCAGATTTAAGCTGTTTAAGGAGTTTATCTAGTGAAGTCTTATCTAGTTTACCATCAAATTCATATTTACTAACCCATTTCGTATAATACCTAATGTTATCAGAACGTTGTGACTGCATGTATTTTGCGTCTTCGGTTAGGGGTGGATCTCGCGATGCTTTAGTGCACTAATTACCCATGTCAAAGAAAATGTTACGTAACCCTTTTTATCACGTGATATCAAGTTCTCAGTTTCTGTTCTCAGTTTATCTAGAATAACTGCCTACCTTATTCTGTTACCCTGATCTATGACCAAATATACAATACTTCCTTTTGTCCCTGATCTGCAAAACAAATCTTGACAACAATATACTGTAACCTAGTCCCTGATCTAAAACAGAAAAAAAGGCAAATTCTTCCTACCTGAGCCTCCGGTATTGAGAAAGTCCAAGTTCCGCTTTTCGGCCACAGATCAGAAAGTGGCCAGCCTCTTTACACGACAATTCAGTCGGAGGTCTTTTCACTCAAGAAGAACCATTTCGGTAACTTCTCCTGCGCAGTATTCGACCACCGATACGCTCTGATCTGCAGCTTACCAAGGGAATTCCGGTCCGTAGGACCAAACTGTTAAATAAAATAAGATTTCAATACACAGGAGGTTCAGGTTAAAAAGTTTACTAGTGTACACCAGGAGGCAAAAAACATACAAGTACAGAATTTTGTCTGACATGAAACAGGAAGCACACAATTTTATATAGGTTTAACATTTAAGCTATGCCCACCTTACTGACGTGATATGCCACAGGGCATCTACATCACTTTAGCTTACAGTCTTCTATTCATAAAGCTGTTGATGCTGTATATTTAGAAAAAAACTTTTCCTCTAGATACAATACAGCCTTGCTATCCAGCTGGTCAGACATAATGTCTTTCTGTAAAGTTACTTCTTCAAGGTTTCATATCAGTTCGAATACAATAGCAGATTCAGTCTTTTAATACACGTCTTTGTTCTCTGTTACACTTTCTCACACAGCTGCATGCTATCTCAGTAACACATATACAAGGCCAAATCATTCCAAAAGGAAAGAGCAGAATATTTCATTATTTCACACATTTAATTTCCTGACCCAGCAGATAATCACTTGTGAAAAGCATAAACATTAAAACTTGCTAAGCTAGCATTCTGCCAGGGTCAAAGATCAGCTTTGCTTCAAGCCACACTGCAGTTTCAAAACTACTTACATTTGCACATGAATTAATCCTTACTATTATATGATTAATAAAATAAAATGCATTATATACTACTTTGCTTTTAAAATAGCATTTCTCATATATTCAAATACACATTTTTCTAACACTCTCCCTCTGTTTTAACTGCATCCTCGTTCCCGGGGAGCACATTCCATTTCATCCTAATAATAATATAAATCTTATACAAATATGTAGTATATTCCAAACTGCATATCTTTGCAAAATTCTTACCATTAACTGTTGTGTTTCTGTCAGTTTCACAATCCAAACCTGTCCTTAAATATGCCTGTATGTTCCATTCCATTCTACTAGGACATATTGAAGCAATGATCTAACGGGTCTGATGGAGAATTCCAACAAACATCTCATACAATTCTGTTTCTTTTTCCTTACAATGTTCCTTACTAGTTGTTAATGTACTCAACCTATCATGCTGATTTTTCCCAATACTGCATTTTACATATTTTAGGTGGTGGCCTTAAAAGTTTAAACAGTTATTAGTGAAGGTCAGTTTTCTAAAAACTTGACTGTAAAACAAAATTCCAGTAGAGTTCTATATCCAAATATTGAGTCCCTTTCTTTAATTTTATGTATAAATGTAAAAAAAAAACACAGTCTTATTCATCTGTGCCTTAAACTTATCACATTTAGTCAGTTTCTCTTTAGCAATGAATATTCAATTGTCAGTGTATCTTGTTTAAATACATTTTAAAGCACTGTAGCTGATATAACTAGCTAATTTTCCACTAAACGAATTGGGATATATGGAAGCATGGGAGTAACCTAACCACCCATGGCAACTCCAACCATTTGAAAAAAATGTGTCCTTGAACAACAACTTTATTCTTCAGTGATAATTCCCCTTGTAAGCAGTATATTCTGTTGTCTCAAAAAGGACCTGATATATTATATTCCTTCATCAAGTAGCATAATGATTGGACAGCTACTAGAATAGAATAATACTGGTTGGAAAGCTTGTCTGACTATTTTCAGCCTTATACTATAGATATTGTATAGATAAGTAAGACAATTTATAATAGCTGAAGTTTTCTAAGCTGGAAAGGAAAAACTTCTGTGAGGAATGCTATGGTCCTATCTGAAATATACCTAGAAAATTTCAAAGTGTGTGGGGCATGTGTAGTAACAGCTATGTAGCAATGATATGTTTATGTGTGGCCACTCATACATATATAGTATATGCATGGGAAGGTTTGCTTACATTTCTCCAGGTCCAGCCTTTCAACCTCTTAGAGCAAGATCTCAAGATAAAACTTAAAATAATGGGGAGGCAAAGGCCCAAAAATAGGGACCGATTTTAAACATTGTTCTTATAAACTTTAAAAGTTTTTAGAATAGCACAACTATTGGCAAGACTAGCACCATTAAACAAAGTCACTCTAATCCTAATGCAATCATTTGTAATAAAAGCATTTACTCAGAAATGAATAAAGTGACATAATAGAATTAAAGATTGAGTTTACTATGCTCAAAATACCATCTGAGGAAACTGACTGCATGGAAATTCATAGCTTAAAAAAATGGTTCCTCCAGCTCTACTGACTAAAGATACCATTATTATTTTTTCCAGAATCTTCCTGCAGCATGAAAAACAATGCAGCAAAAGAGTCTAAGAAAAGCAATCACATTAAGGCCTCTGCTGGATCCATTTTTGTTCCTACCAGGAGAATATTTTCATCTATTATCTGCTGAGGAAGAAAATTTATATAATCAAAAATGGGCACATTATTATATTCGTTTTAAGTTGCTCTTTAGCTGGATCTACTTTAAAACAATGAATTACCATAACACTGACTTGCAGAATGTCGAGATGAAAACCACAAAACTTTAAATTAACAAACATTTACGTCTTCATAAGTTTTCACCATGTAAGTAAACATTTGGCCAATAGTACATACAAAAACAAACTGAAACAAATAAAACCCTCTCAAGTGAGGGGCTTCACCCCCACACTGCCCTAACTAATATACCAGCCCCGAGATTGCACTACAGTGGAGAAAAGGGCAAAGTTCACCATGATGGCTAAGTGCTTCCTTTCATGGTGAAAGCTTACAATGATGGGAACATTTGTTAATGTAGTTTCATGGTTTTCATCTTGACATTCTGTAAGTTAATGTTATGGTAATTTGGTATTTTAAAGTAGACCCCTTTAGCCATATATATATATATATATATATATATATATATATATATATATATATATAAAATAAGATTCTTATTACTTCATAGTATTTTGTACATATTCAGATATGGACAGACACGGCTATTGCAGTCATGTTTACAATACCGGAGGACTGTGCCACTTTTATTACTGATAGTTGAAGAAAGCATAAAAGGGCTTAATATAGTTATATAGGGGTATCCTTTGATGAATACTCTAATACTTTCATTAAAGAATAGAAAGTGGGAGATAGGAATGTTTGAAAAAAGGGGTGATACAACAAAGAGAAAAACACAGAAGGGAAAACATTAAGAAGTTTCTGCTAGACTAGGGGGAAGGAGGGGTACAATGTTTTATTGGGGAATAGACCACCCCCAATTTTTCCAAATATTTTTTATATGAGAGCGTGGTGTGGGTGTGAAATAAGTAAGAGAGTGTAGGTGAAAGGATAAAGGAAGAAGGCATGAAGTGCCTGCAGGAGTCCTAGCCCACAGAGCTTCAAATATTTCCACCAACAGATTATAGGGCAGTGGAGGACCCCAAAGGTTGAAAAGCTAGAGGCCTGTGGTGGTGAGGAGTTCGGCACCAGCTGGGGCAGAGTTTCTTCTACACACTGCATGAAAAGTCATCTAGCTGAATCCACTGAACAACTACCTTTTCCTGCACATCCTCAACCAAATTAAGAAGCACCCTTTTTTTGAAGTTGTCCATGCTGTCAAATGCCAGGGTGTCTGCAAGACTAGTGCCACTGTCCTGACCCTGCGAGAACATCCCCAGATGGGTAGGGGGTGAGTGCTCCCTAACCTGGGTATATATGTCTGAGTCATTGCAAGGGATTTTGGAGCTGTAGAAAAATGAACACAAATGGGAGAGAAATAAAATAATAAAGGACAAAGGACTGCATAAATAAAATAACAAAAACAGAAAAAAGGGGTGGGGAGAGATAAAAGAGAAAACTCAATACAATCACACATGAAGTTACACATTAAATGTCTTACTTTAAAACAATTATTTTTTTTAATCTTTATCAAAGTGAAATAGAATATGTGGAGGTCTTATTCATAGTTTTATTTCAAAGTGCAGGGGGTGTGCTTATGCACATTTTCAGATGAGTGTTTATACACACTTTTGGATGATGAAATGTTATAAGAAGTAATTATACTTACTTGACAAGGCAGTGGCTTATATCAAGTAATGGTGGGGTTTTACATCCTGTGTACTACACAAACATAATGATTACACTTTTGCTTGGAATACAATAGTTTGAAATACTGCATTAAGAGCACCTGCCATATAACCTATAAAATCAATGATACACCACAGTTACATCAGTCTTGCTTTGAGTAATGCTCTGAATGCAGTCTATTGCTTTAGTTTTTAATCTCTTTCATTAATTTAGTTATATACTTCACTGACTACTTTGTCACACTCTTGCTTACAATAATGCAGTGATTGCCATCTATTCTTTCATTTACTACAATCTAGCAGCAAATTCAGTATATACAGTAATACAATCAGTTAAAGATAGAAGTACTGCATTTATACACTGGCATCTGTCTCTGTCCTGTTTTCAGAAAGCACTGAAGGCTCTGTATTGCCTCAAATAATTCTGTAGTACTTACTATTGTTTCCCTAGTAGTGCTGTGCTCTTTCTGAATATTGCTGACCTCTGTCGGCATTTTATTTTGAACTGAAGTTTTTTTCTTTTAAGATTTGTTACATCTATTTTTTATCTTATTCTTGTATTATATTTCTTTTGTTTTATGTTTTCTGTTCTGTTGGGGTTTTAATAGGTCTTGGCTAGAGTTAGTTAGATAAGTTAGCAAAGAATTTCTTTGCAAACAGTGAATAACATCAGCTAATTAGTGGGATGAGCTGAGAAATAGTATTCCTCATTTAGCTAGAAACATCTCCATTTAGCTGCAGTGCTTGTTTGGCTTGCTTGTTGTACTCTGAATATTGCTGATCTTTGTCTGAATTTTATTATTTTATTTTGTTTTTGTTGCTTGTTCTTAAAAGTGTTCAATTGCATTTGTTCTGCTGCGTTTATAACTGCTTATTAGTAGGCTGATTAAATTGTAACTGTTATTCTAAGCCTCTTAGTTTTGGTTTAACCACTTGGGCTTCAGGCCAGTTGTTTTATATTAAGAAGGTTTGTAGTCTACACTACTGTGACAGGAGAGGTAGCCTACATCCTTCTAAGCTGGGAATTGCTAGCTGAAGGATTAATGTACCTGTTCTAAAATTGTATTAGTTCTGGTTTAAATGCTTGAGCTTCATGTCTGTTATTTTACATTAAGAAGGAATTGGGTCTATACTCTTGTGGGAGGAGAGGGTAGCCTCTGCACTTCTGAGCTGGGATTTGCTGGTTGAAGGCTTATTGTGCCTGTTTATTTGAACTACTTTTTTTTCCAAAATTGCTGCACTTTGTTTGCTGTAGCATAAAGTAGATTCAGAACTGCTGAATATAATTCTACTTGTATAACTTGAGCACTAAACCAGACCATCTTTTGTTGGAGAAGAATTCCCTGCACCCTAGTGGCAAGAGTGTGCAGTTAGAACTCATTGTATTGAAGGTTGCTGGGATAGGGATCAGTTTTGAGCTTTTTTTATTGGTTAATTTGTTTAAATCAATTTGGTCTCATTTGCTACATAAGCAATGTGTTTGTGACAGTTTGTGCTTGTTTTAGCAATGCTCCACAGAGTTTGGTGATTAGCTACTGCTTTCCTTTACTTATCTAATCGATCCAAGGCATCTGCTGATCTCTGCAAAATTTAAGTAGAAATTTCTGCTGCATGTTGCAGATTTGAACTGCATTTTTACCATATCACTGCACATTTGAACTGTTTTTTTCTGAAATTGTTGCACTTTATTTGCTGTAGCATAGACCAGATTCATTCCTGCTGAATCAAGTTCTGTTTGTATAACTTGACCATTAAACCAGGCCATCTTTTGTTGGAGAGGATTCCTGGCACCCTAGTGGCAAGATTGTGTATTTAGAACTCATCTGATTGAAGGTTACTGGAACAGGGCCCATTTTTTTCCCCAAACATCTTTATTGAATTATCATTTGTGATATAGGCAAATTTACATTCATATAAAAGTATTCACACTATAATTAAGATAAACATTTTACTTCACATATATTGCTATATATCATATAACCTAAGCAACATTATATAAATGATTCAATTCCTGCCTTTTTAAACTAAAAAACATATTTATTAAGCTGTCACTTACTACATACACAAACATACATTTATACAAATGAAAACAAACTGCACTGACACAATCCTAGTTGCAAGCATTTTACATCACAAACCACACTGACACATTCTCAGGTGCAAACATTATACATAACTTATAATTTACCCAGTCTTTTTCAGTCAAACATTACTTAGCTCATTTAAGTCCTGCAGCCTTTTAAACTTCATTCCTCTCTTGTATGTATTGTTCCCACAATTCCCATTTTTCCTATGTAGTTTGCTCCTGCCCTTTTCTAAAGATCGCAGTTCCAGTTGTTTTACTTCTGTTACTATAGTGACTACTTCTAGTATACTTGGTTTAGATTTTGATTTCCATTTTCTGGTAATTCCTTTTTGGCAACCACCATTATTAGACACAGCAAGGCCTTGCCATGCCTAGGCAATTCTGATTCTGCATCATAACTCAAAAAATCATCCCCCTCATCAGACCAACCTGCCCACCCAGCATCTCTGACAGTGCAGCCCAAAAGGAATCCTTAAAGTCCACCAATAAACCTTACTCCCAGAAAATATATTCTGAATTACCTCTGTCTTCCCTGTCATACCTCCAACATTTGCTGTCTGCTTGAGGAAAAATTCTCTGGAGCCTACTTGGGGTATAGAAATATCTATGCAAACATTTCCAGGCAAAAATCCTAAATCTTCTAGATTTTGTTTTGCATATTTGCGAGACATACATATATCATCCATTGTTTCTTTGTGAATTGCTTATCCAATCTCTCTTTCCAATCCTTTCTAACCTCTGATTGATTCTTATAATTATCATGCAATATTTTTATGCTTTACTCATTATTCCTTTTTTAATGACAACTCCTGTTCTAGATTCTACTAAAAACTCTACCAATGCTGTTCTTTCATTTAGGACCTCCTCTCCCCATTTCTTTCTCTTTGCCGATATTCTGATATCAAAATAGGGAAGGCAGTCTCTAACCTGCAGTCCAAATAAATTATTGATGTCTTCCCATTTTATCATTGTTTCCGTCTCTAGTTATTTGCTCCCAATACCTTGGATCATTTGCCAGTTTTCTCCAATAAATTCCAGCCCCATCTTGTCTATTGTCTATATCCCTAACTTCAGTCATTCCTATCAGCAGAATCTCCTTTCTCCAATCCTATGTTGGCTTAGTTTTTAGAATACTTTTTGCTGCTTTATGGATATAATATTCTGTATGATTATTGTTATTCTCCTTAAAGGCCTGCATCCAAAATCTTAATCTTTCCTTGTTTCTTGAACTTCCCCCATTTCATCATCATCCCCTTTCTCTTTGAAGTATAGTTTTCTGCTTGTGCTATGTACAGGAGTCTTAACTGTGTAGCTCTGTAATACCCCTTCAAATTGGGTAAACCCAATCCTCCCTGTTCTGCTGGAAGAATCAACTTATCCCACTTGAATCTTGCTGTCTTGCCCTCCCAGATAAAGTCCTTCAGTTCTTTATTAATTGCTCTGTCTTGTTATCCATATCCATATAAAAAAGCTTCCATTTTCTCAGTTTTTGTATTATTTTTTGTTTATTCTCTTCCCACATATCCCTAGCTGCCACACTAGAATATTTTTTAACCCATACTCTTAAATACTTCATTTTACCATGTCCCCATACATATAGATATGCCTGTATCAGTTTGTGTGGGGTACATAATTTACCACTATTGCCTTTGTTTTAGCTTCATTTCCCTTATTTTCTTTACCAATGGTTCTAAATATAATGCAAATAATAAAGGGAAAAGAGGATATCCCTGCCTGATTCCTCTGCTCAAGCAGAAATTATCAGAGAAGACCCTACCCAATTTAATTTTTGCCTCCAATCCCTCATATATCCTGCTAATCAACCTTATAATGTTTTTCAGGAAACACAAGTGCTTCCATTGTCCTGCTCATAAAGTCCCAGCTTACTCTGTCAAATGCTTTCTCTGCATTAAGACCCACCAACAACAATGGTATTTTATTACATTCTGCTTCCCTCTGGATCATCGGTGTTCTGTTAAGTTGTCAAATGTTTGCCTCCTCTCCACAAAAATGTATTGATCCATATCTACCAGTTTTGGCATTACTTTTGCCATTTGTTTAGTTGTTATAGACATGAACACTTTTTAATATTGATTTAATATTGAAATTGGCCTGTATCAAGCTGAATCTGATGGATCTTTACCCTCTATAGGTATTACAACTACCACTGCTTTCTTCTAGGACACTGGTACTTCTCCTCTTAAAATATTGTTAAAGAAAACCTTCTAGATCTTTATCAACTTTTTCTTCCTAGCTTCCAAACTCCACATGAATATCATCTATTCCTGGGGACGTTCCTGTAGATTGGTTATACATCATCATTTTTTATCTCATCTCCTTCTATCCTGTCAGTAATTGAGCCTCATCTACCTCTAAGCTTGGCATATTTAATTCTCCCATAAACATTTCCATTTGTATCTTTTCTTGATTTTCATATTTTTTTACTTTATAGAGACTTTCATAGAATTTCCAAAATATTTCTAATACCTCTGCAGGATACCTTGTTGCCTTCCTTGTTTCAGGCTCCCTACATTTGGTGACAGCCCTTTCTACTTTCTGTTGCCTGAGTTGTTGTGCTAAAAGTTTTTGTGCTCTAGTGTTATTATAAAAAACAGTTTCTTAATAGCAACCTTTCTAAACCCATGCATAGTATTGAGGTAATCCCTTATTTTCTGTCTAGCATTCTGCAGTTGATCCTTGTCTTGTTCTGTGAAATTCCCATATTTTAGGATAGTTAACATTTGTCAGTCCCTCTAAATAATTCTTGTTACTTTTTAACCATAGTATTTCTTTTATTTCCACTCTATTTTTAAATTCCACCCTAATTTTGTCCCCATCCCTAGCCATATTTTCAGAAGAAATGTCTATCTTCTCTAATAGCACCTGAATAATACCACTACTCATTCCTTAAATTATTTTCTTTTCAACAGATAAGTGGGGAAGTGCCAATTTCTCATTTTTTGTTTCATTACCTTGTGCTTTTATTTTAGCTATTATTGGTGCATGATCTGAAATAGTTATTGTGTGAGTATCAAAACCTTTAATTAAATGCACGTTATTGTGAAATGTAAATTCTGTGTAGCCTATCCCAGTTTTTATATCTTGGGGAATAATATGTAAATTCTCTCTAAACTCCTATTACTGAATTCACATCTTCCTTGCCAAATATTTTAATAGATATCTTCATAAATCTTCCCTCCTTTGTTATATTTTCCCTTCTGGGCCTCCCAGACACATCTTCACTCCTGCAAATCAAATTCCAGTCCCCACCTAAAATTAATATTCCTTGCTGAAAATGGATTATTTCTCCCAGGATTTTCTTAAGCTCAATTATAGCAGTTTTAGGTGGAATATAAATACATGCCAGTGTGATCCTACTTTCTTGTCAGTAGCCCCTTAGCACTACAAATCTGCCATTATTATCTTTTTTATCTTCTGTCATCGTTGGAGCTCCTCCTGCAATAAATATAAGTACTGCTCTTTTCCTTTGTCCCAGGTTTTCCACTGAATAACCATCCTGAAAACCTTTCTTTATCAAATTGACATGTTCAGTTCTTTCTAAGTGTGTCTCTTCCAACATAACTATTTGCACTCTATATATTTTTAATATTGTTCACTACACTTTGTTTTTCGTATTTATCTGTGAGGCCATTTACATTTAAAAATGTTACAGAAAGCATGATTGTATTAAAAAAGTTATTATTGCCACCTTTTATGCATAACACTTTTTTGTTAAATGTCTAGTTCCAGCTTTTGTGTTACATGCTTACACTGTTTGGCAGGTTGAACATTTAGACAGTTGTTTCTTGTCATATCCATATCCATTTGAGCCTATATCACATCTTATAAAACTTTTTGCTTTATTGAAAGCCCTCCAACAAAAAACAAACACACCCCAATACCCCCTAAAACCTATTAACTTAATGCTAACATAAAAAGCTATGTATACCTTCAAATATTGAAGTTTTGCCCTCCTAATAGCAACAAAAGTCCCAAACTGACAGCCATACTCAGACACTTGTTTTCACCTAAAAGAAAGGTTGTCCATGCTAAGATGCATGGTGCAGCTTGTGCTTCTACTAAGTGCTGATTGGATTTGTCTTGTCTTTTTAGCTCTTCCTGCTGGGAAATCACCGGAATGCTTTCAGAGAACATTAACTACCTTGGAAAAGCCCCTGAATGCTTTCAGAGAACATTATCTACCTTGGGAAAGCCCCTATTTTTTTCAGAGAACATTATCTACTAGCCAATTTCTATTTTCCTTTTTTTCCTCAGCCAACCAATCACTTTCCACGAGACTGTAGCCAGTTTCTCTTTATCAGTTTGTCTCCATGGAGACATGAGAACCAGCCTGCCAGTTTCTCTTTATCATATTGTTTCCCTGAAAACATGAAGACCAGCTAAAGAATTATTAAGCATACATGTATTTGCTAGAAAAAAGCCTTATGATATTCAATGTTCTTTTTCATTTACTTGCTCTCTCTTAAAATTTGTTATTAAATCAATCTAAGGTCTTTAATACAGCCATTCCCTCATGCAAGAATGAGAAAAGGCACATTATTTTGTCTTTTATTATGCTTTTTAACCAAGCTTTTTTTTTTTTTTTTTTTTACATTGCAGTGCCTACAATTCTTAAAACTGAACAAGAAGAAAGAGAGAATATGGAAGAAAGAAAAGGGAAAAAAAGAACAGGAGCACCTGTTTATAATTCCAATTACACTTAAAATAACTTAGCATTTTTTTACTTTATACAAAGTAAGGAAAACCACATGCCACAAAACTAGTACTATTTAAGAAAAAAATCTTTATTTACAGTTAACATTCTGCCTCCTCTTCCCCTACCCAAAGCACTTTTCTGAACATTAATGGCATGAAGTACGGCATAAACTTCAGAGTCCCCCACAAACAAACACATTTTGAAAAAGTCCAATATTTCCAGATTTTCTTATTCTGTCATATTTCACAAATATAATTACTATATTGTAACCCCATATTAAGTTACAATATAGTAATTATATTTCACAAATATAATTACTATATTGTAACCCCATATTAAGTTACTAGTTTTATTCCTGTTCATCTCATAAATCCTCTCACTGCTTCATTTCATTTCCAATGTGCTCTCAATTCTTCTATTCAACTCTCATGCTCCCTTCCTTCTCTCCAACATTTTCCATTGATAAAATTTAAAAGGTTTCACAGGTGCATACTTCTGTTTCAAAGATTACTTTTTGTTGGACAATCTTTTGTATTTCCTCCTTAGCATGTATTTCATCAAAAATGATTTTGTCCCTCCAGGGAAGAATACTTTGAAGACAGCTGGGTACAGCAGTTTGAATCTCACACCTGCATTGCAACATTCCCTGAATAGTGGAATAAATGTGCTCCTCTTCTGTCTGGTGTACAATGAGTAATCATTCTCAACAAACACTCTACTGTCTCCCAGTATTAGTACTTTGTCCTTCTGCCACAGTTTTGGCAGAATCAACTCCTTCTGCTGGTAGGATTGCATCATTGCTATTAAAGGTATAACTTGCTTTGTTATAGCCAGGTTTGGAGCATACATATGATGTGCTCTTTCAACTAACAACTCCTGCTGCATTATACCAGCCCAGTTGCTTATTTGTACTTCCATAAAATTAATGCAGTCTCCTCATTCCACCTTCTTTGGTATAGCTAAAAATCTCAGGTTTTCCCTATGTGCTCTATTCTCTAATTCTATTATTTTTTGAAACATCTCTTCCTGAGCAGTTTCATATTCAGCCAGCCTTTTCTTCACTTTGACCTCTGATTTCTGCAGCTTTATCATCTCATCTGAATATCTCTTCTTCCATTTTTCCAGCCATTTGCTGTTGGTGTTTTGTTTATTTTAACCAGGTCTGTATGCAGTTATCTTATATCTTCCTGTAGGTTATTGAAAGTTATGTCTGAAGGTTGCATTGCGTTTTGCTAAAAAGCTGCAAAACTTTCCCCAGTCAGAGTTTCTTCCTCACTTTTTATAGCTGATTTTTTACCATATTTTCTGTATTTATTTATTTCTGGCATCCAGACAGCCAGTTACTGAAATTTCTCCATAAACGCAAGTCTACTGGTCTTCTCTGCTGAGTTTCTGTTTTCAGGCTGGGAGAGCTAGAAATAAGCTGTTACTCAATGCACAGCCATCTCAGAAGTCCAAACAAGGCTCAGTTTTGAGCTTTTTTATTGGTTATTCTGTTTAAATCAGTTTGTTCTCATTTGATACATAAGCACTGCATTAGCACAGGTTTGCACTTGTGTGTGCATTGCACACTGCCGAGCAGTGGTGGGCACCTTTGGTGGTTATAGATGCAAACACTTATGCCTGCAAATTTTCCCTTAGTACTCTTCCGGTGCTCCATCAGTGAGTTCTCACAACTGTCCTTCACAGACAGGTAATATATTCAGTGAAGATCCTGAGGTACCAGCACAGATCCTACCCACTAGCCTTTCATATTTTTTGCCCACTTTTCCTGTCCTCTACTTTACCTGGTCCTTCCTGTCCTTTCCTTGTTTTCTGACCACATGAACTTACCTAGCATTGTGGCTGGATAATTTCCCACAGTTTCACCAGCCAGCCTGGTTGACTAGGCATCCAGAGGCAATGTAGCAATTGCTTCATGTACACTGACAGCCCACTTATTCTAGCCCATACAAATTCATTATGTGAGAGATGCATCTATATCAAGAACCTAGAATCTAGGCTCTCTTGATCACCAGTCAGTTCATCTGATAGTAAGTAGATCATCAGCATGCACACCTCACCTCCTGCACCTACCAAACCAACAACAAAAAAACTATGTATGCAGTAGTCCTTACCAGAAGCTTACCTAAAAATCAGAGACCTCCCAAATACAAACACAAGCATGATTCACATAATACATCCTCTGCTGAACATAGTACACATAATATATCACAAACCATGTCTCTTCATTCAAGCCCCTAAGGCATAACACAAAAACAAATATTTTACTCATAGGCAACTCAGTTGTGAGATACACAGATGTCCCTCTCATCAGTATGGATAAAGAAAAAGTCACAGTCAGCTGTCAGTTGCCAGGATCCACCACATCACATATGCACTTAAGTCTCTCAACAACAGGCACTATTATGAATCTGTCATAGACCATGTTGGTGTAAACAACTTGAGGCATACCTCACTGGACTATATGAAGACAGACATGACTGAGCTCTCTGATTATGTGTCTCAGGCAGGTATGTCCCTAGCCTTAAGCAGCATTTTACCTTCACCTAAGATGATACCTCAATACAAACAAAAAATGATTGACTTCAACAATTGGCTTAGTTTCTGTTGTCATTCGAAGGGGTCAAGTATCTGTCATCCTGGGATGACATAGTCGACAGACCTCAATGCTTTGCCAGAAATAGTCTTTATCTGTCACCCTTGGGATTTTGGTTACTGGCTAAGACTCCTGACACCCCTAGTGCCTTTTTTAGCAGTGTCACAAGAACAAAATTCCCAGTGTAAAAATACCTTCTAAAAACAACCTCAAGGTTATGTTTCTAAATGCTAGGTGTTTAATCCAGAAACTGCACTCACTGGAAGCAGTCATCACCTTGGAAGATCCTGACATTTGTGCAGTGATTGAGACCTGGATTAAGGCTATGGAGAGCACCCCAGTTATACCAGGTTATATTTCCTTCCACACATTCAAACCACAAACTGATGGCATGAGAACTAACGGAGGTGGTGTATCAATATTCATTAAAGATAAATACACCTCTAAACTGGTTAAATAGCAGGATTCCCTTGAATTACTTCAGGTGAAACCAATTGTAGGTAAGATCCCTTTTCTGGTCATTATCAGCTATAGGTCCCTCTCCATGAATCAGGACATCCACTCAGCCTACTTGGATCACTTGAGTCAATCAAGATACAACCAAACACCCTAGTTTTGAGTGACTTTAATTACCCATCCATTGACTAAGTAAATGATGTGTTCTAACTCATTTGCCCAAATGCTCCTGGACTTCATTAACTTCAATTCCCTAGACCAGCTGGTTGAGACACCCACAAAGGGCTCAATTATCTGGGATCTGGTGCTCACCAACATGGGGGGCTGTTGCAACATTCCAGTGTGTGACCATCCCTGGTGAGATCTGACCACAAATCAGACTTGTTAGAAGTAACTATAAAACAAGAAGCCCCCTTAGCAACAACTAGACTAAAACACTTCTCAAAGGCCAATTCCAACCTCTTACATAACAGCATAAATAGCTTCATAGCCCCTCCACCCACTGATGGAACAGACTCCTATGCTGAGTTATACAAGAATGCTTTATTTGAGCACCTGAACAATTGTATTGACTCTGCCTTACCTGATAGAACCAAAGCAAGATCTTCAAGGAAAAACAAATCTTCCTTGTGGATAACTGCAATTAATAGGCTATACAATAGGAGAATTAAATTTCTGTCTAAGAGTAGGATGGAATGCTCTCAGAACTGGAAACAGTGCCTCTTCAAGTTAAACAAGCAAATAAGACTCCTAGTGAAGTCCTCCAAAGCTAACAATAAATCCAAATTAGCTTCCCTAACTAAAGATAATCACAAGGCATTATTTAGTTACATCTGTAACCTCAAAGGTAAGACCCAGATTTGCATTGCACTCATAGTTAATTGTACTACCTATACAGAACCTGTGGATATAGGAAACCTGCAGGCTGACAGATTCAGTAAAATCTTCACTCCCCAGTCCCCACCACATATATCCCAAATTATCCCTAATACCTATCTCCCACCTAGTATCACCAAGGAGCAGGTCTTAAACACCCACTCCAAGGCCAAAAGCACATCCTCTATGAGACTAGACAACATTCTGGGCTGTGTTCTACATGGATTAAAACAGGAATGAGCATCACCATTAGGTATGCTTTTCAATCACAGCCTAAGCACTGGCTGTGTCCCAGCAGAATGGAACACAGCTACAGTCATCCCTTTGCACAAAGGGGATACATCCATGGATGCCAGGAACTATAGACCCATTAACCTGACCAGCCTTATCTGTAAGGCCATGGAATGAATCATCATGGACCTTATTAACAAAAATATAGGAAATTGTCA
Source organism: Protopterus annectens (assembly GCF_019279795.1). NCBI lineage: Eukaryota > Metazoa > Chordata > Ceratodontiformes > Protopteridae > Protopterus > Protopterus annectens. The sequence goes on from NC_056732.1 coordinate 641,867,777, forward strand.
AACACTTGACCCCACCCAGTTTAGCTTTATCAAGGGGAGCTTATGCCTGTTAAACTTGGTGGACTTCTTCAAGACAGTCACCAAAGCCCTAGACAAGGACAAATATGTGCATGTGGCCCACCTAGACCTAGCCAAGGTCTTTGACTCAATCCCCCATTCAGGCATCATTGATAAATTCACCTAGCTGGGTATCAACCCATATATTCTCAGGTGGGTTGCAAACTGGCTCTCTGATAGAACTCATACAGTCAAAATAGGGGACTCCACCACCTCCAGTAGACCCATAACTAGTGGTGTTCCACAAGGATCAGTTCTGGGACCCCTACTGTTTGGAATCCTCTTCCCCAAAGTACAGGCTTAAACTAAAAAACTGTGGATGACAAAGTTTGCTGATGACTGCAAATTGGGAGCAATCATTGAAATCCCTAGTGATGTCAACATCCTGGAAGAAGGTCTTAAGCAGACGAATGACTGGTGCCAATGTCATGGTCTTAAACTTAATGCAAATAAAAAAATGCATTGTCATCCCGTTCTGTAAGGGTGATATTCCTGTAAACTACTACATCAATAGCAATACCGTAAGCATACAGTCAGTGGTGAGAGATCTGAACACACAGTAACCTTAACTTCAATCACCATGTCTTCATAGTGGTAAAAACGCATTTTATATTGCTCATCTCATAAGTAAGGGCATTGCCTCCAGAAAAAAGAGGTTATAGCCCCCCCCCCCCCATGTTCTTCCCTCATCAGGCCAATAATAGGGTACAATGCTCCCTTTGGTAAGTTCCTTTCCAAACACCTACAGCAAATTTTGAGACCACAAAGGCTACTTACAAAGAAAATTCATGATCTTCAAGATTTGTCTTATGCAGACCGACTGAATTCAATGTCACTTTACTCTGTGTTATACAGACTGCTCAGAGGTGACCTCTGCCTTGCATATAGAGCAATCTATGACACAGTTTGAATGAAAATGCTGCACATTTGCAAGTCAAATGGCACACAAGTCACTTGCTCAAAGGACCTTAACCAGGAATGTGACATCAACAGAACTTGCTGGAGCGACAGATTTGTATCACAGAGGTTGCCCCACCTTTGGAACTAGCTTCCTATTCATGTTAAACGAAGACCCTCAATGGTCCTATTTAAGTGTAATTTGGATGATTGGATGGGTAAACGGAAATTCATCTTGTGGATTCTACCTGCACCCTCTTGGACAGGGGCAATAGGTGCTGGGAACATGGGCTGAATTTGGCTAGTCTTGTAAGGGCATGGGGCCATTAGCCTAGTAGCGTACTATAATCCTATTATCCTATAATATATATATTATTGAAATCAGTTAAATAAAATATTACTATGTACTAATTTAGTCAATCTTACTGGAGGACTTGGTCAGCCTCTCTAGTCACCACTCCTGATGTCTCCTGTTATAGGAGATCTCTGTCTCAGCAGTAATGAGAAGAAATTACATAATTCTTGTTTATCTGTATTTCACATTTTTGCCATTTACATTAAAGTATGTCATTATTACTTTTAAGCAGGTATATTCATTGCCTTATTTGTTTAACCATGCATTTGCTCAAACATGTAAGACTTTCTAAATTCTCATATCTTGATAATCTCCCATTTACTGTCATTAATAAACAAAAGTACATAGCATTAATGAAGTGTCTTTTATAAGATATTTATGCTTTTCATGTAGCAGTCTCTGAATTTCATTCAGCATGAATATACAGACACACAGAACAATGTTGCAGGTTATGGAGGTTTTCATTTCCTAAGCTGTTCTAAAGTGTGTGCTTGATAGTTATCTACCTAAGTAATTTTAAACATATAAGGTGATGATTAAAAAATAGGTAAGCAGAAGTACTATAGAATTAATAATAGTTTTTTTCAGTAAAGTACGTGCTGGACATTGACTTCAGAAGGCTGCAACAGCCTCCACCTTTCCCCACAATCTCCAGTTAGACATGAGTGTGGTAACTGACTGACATCCGCCATGTTGTATGCGCAGTTACAATTCTGAAAAGAATGAATTTTCAGATAATATACTTTTAAATTATTCCTGGCCTAAATAAACTCTCTGCATGTAATTTCAATAGTAACTAAGGTAAGGCAATAATAAATGAATGTCTAAACAGATGGAAAACTAGTTGTTATACTACTTGTGCAGACTTATATCTGCACTTTTCAGACACATATATCCAATTTATTAATATTTTAAAAAATTGTATCTTATATTTCCATTTGTAGAGACAATTACTGTTATGACATGAGCATTACATGCTACTTTGCTGATGTGGTTTTGTATATAGTCATTTTATGTTTTTTAGCATTGTTATAATAACAGTATATATAAATTATAGATACATTTCTTCAGTTACACATTTTTGTTCTACCAAAGATCTTGAATAAAGCAATGTCCTGAAATGTTTCCCCCATGCTTCAGTCTTCTTCAGGTATGAGTCCTTCAGAAAGTAGAGCATGATTTTGGTCTGTTTACCACACCAGCTTGGAGCACAGCCTCATGCCTTAACAGATGTTGCCATGGTTAGAAATACCAGCGCCAGAATAAAAAAGTATGGGCAGGGCTATGGTTCAAGGTCTTAGAACCAATCCCTCTGGGGTGTGATACTACATTAACCAAGCCCAGATAACCTTCAGGGGCATTACATCAGGTACTGTTATTATTGGAATGTATGGTTTAACCAGAAATGCTTTGTTACATACAAGTTTTTTTAAAGCAATATATTCCATTTGGACTTATTTTGTGCTTAAAATGTAAAAATCATTTCCAGCATGTAATACTTATAATTGTCAGCATTTGTAAACCTTGCCTTAGCTATTTTTCTGGAAATCTACAACATCACATATGCATTTAAATGTAACTTGACCTGTATTTATGTGGAACAGTTGAATATCATCATATTAACATACCTTTATTCAGGTGGGAACATACCTCTCAATCTCTTACCACATGAAATTTGGATAAGGCCAAAAATGACACAGGAACAAAGGCCCCAAAATGAGAAAATTTTAAATATTGATCTTTTAAACTTATAAAGTTTATACAATAACAGGTTTTGCATTAGCATGACTTTTCTGAAGGGCTTGAAGTAAATTCAAATATCTGCCATTATATTCTGACTTTAGACTTCAATAATTTACCAGAAAATCAAAAAATTTTATGAAGAACAGGCCAAGAATATGAGGCAAAAATCTGGGCATTCTGAAAAAATCTAGACCAGTGATGGCAAACCTTTTGGGCACGGCATATCAAAAATCTTGACTCTGCTGGCATGTCACCCCCCCCCCCTCAACCAAACAAAAGAGAAAACATTCTTACATATTCATTTATTTTAAAAAATACAGTCCAATCATGTGTGCTGCTATGTATTATAAAAATAAAAGAAACATCAGTGACTTACAATAGACAAAATTTGCTCACTGATATTGGGCACCAGAAAATCACCCTACTTTTAATGGTAATTTTGAACTGAACTGCAAAAAATATGGAACACATTGCATTTGATTTGATTAAGATCAGTTAATGATTTTTTGTTGCTGAGTTGTAATAGATAAGTGCATGGTCACATATTTCTTGTATTATTGTTCATTCAGTTTCTTTGTTAACTCGGGTGTTGGTGAATGCTGGTGCATCACCCAAAATGCCATGGTGTGTCACCTTTGACACGCGTGTCATAGGTTTGCCATTACTGATCTAGACAGTTGAGAGGTACGGGTGGTAAATGTCTTAGGAAACCATAGACTTATTTCAGTAAGGAAGTAATAACAAAAATATTAACTTAATTAGTAGCACTTAGAAAGAGATAACATTATTGAATTATATTAAGGAAATGGTGCTTTTACTAATATCATGTGCATGTTATGGTGAGCATTAATTGATATAATTTTGAAGTGGGAATTCAGTACAGCAGCATTGCAAATGATTAATGCTCACTTGAGGAAAATCATTATTTTGATGTCAGGTAGAGATTATGCATACATGGTAGAAATGCAGTCATTACATTGTGAGGTAGTGAGTGGTGGATTTAGGCTTGGGTGGAGGGGCACGCGCTATCCCCTTTTTAAAACCGATGTACATTGGTGGTAACTGGCACAGATGTTGACTGGTGTACACAATGGCCAGCAATGGGGTAGCAAAAAAAAACAAAAAAAGTCCTCATTTGGTAATGTGCTTCGGGTTTTTAAGGCCATGACATGGTGCAGTCCATTTCTGTACTACTGGAGATGGGTGATGATCGATCCAGTCTAGAACTGACAATTCTTACTGGCTGCAGGTGTATTTGGTGGGCAGCTTAATTCTCGTCAAATAAAGCTGCAGTCAAATCCCTCTTCTTTTTCTTTCTCTTCTTGGAGCCGCTGAGTGTGTGTGAGTGACCATTTTACTTTTCACCTTCTTCTGTCTTTTTAATTCAATGCTCTTCTTTCTTCTGACGTTGAGGTCAAACTTTTTTAACTTTTTGTGTTGTTGCACGGTAACCATTGCACTATGCACACACCGGTCTGGATCACTTATTCCCAAAATGTTCCTGTTCATTTTACTGGAACCCAGATTACCAAACTTCACTGGATCGGAAATGATGCTTTTTTTTTTTTTGTGAAGACCCACAGCTGCACGAACAAGAGCTCAAGAACTTGAGCTGGAGAGATTTGGGAGTTAGATGACTGAATGATTCAGTCTCCAGGGCGAAATGCTATTTAAGTCTGTTGCTGCTCTATTCTGAACTCAGAAGAAACAGTAAGCTGGTATGTTCATTCCTGTAAGAGAAGGTAAGTTAACAAAGTGTGTGTGTGTGTGTGTGTGTGTGTGTGTGTGTGTGTGTGTGTGTGTGTGTGTGTATTATTACAAGGATCCTGCCTCTTCTTTGTTAGTGCAAGAAATCATTTTGTTCAAACCAATCATAATTGAAGGACAAAGGCCAAAAATAAGGACATAATTTAAATATTGCCCTTGTAAACTTAGAAGTCTAAGACTGGAATATATGTCATTATTTAGTGACTTCAATCCTTAAGCAATTGCCAGAAAACCATGACATTTATGAGGAACCCTGATGAAAAATATGAGGAAAACTCTGAACGTTCAGTTAAAATCTGGACAGGTGAGAGGTATGATTCTCCCTTCCCCCAATCAAATGCAAGGATTGATAAATACATTAAAAACTAAACTTATGAGATTTGAGAGACCTAAACTGAAAGATGAATATTTAGCACTGTGATTGAAAGTGTAGATTAATTTAGGAACCTGGTTATATGGGCAGATCCAGCTTTGAGTTTTTCTAACCATATCAGTCAGTTTGTTGATAGTGATATAACTAAAGGTTATATAGAAAGATTTAGAAAGTCTATAAAATCAGAAATGAAGTTGTTGTTTGCTAGTTACATTAAACCCAAATTTAAGTTTGAAATAGTATAAAAACCTTAAAAGAATTTTACAACTGTGAGTAACCTGGAAAGAGTATGGTGGAAATATACCAAGGGTATCCATGGATGTGAAAATTTAAGTTATTATGAATGACTATAATGTCTGAACTTGTACAGTGTTACATATACATATTTAAGAGGAGACCTCATTCAAGTATATAGGGCATTTAGAGAGAACCACATTTGGAAATTTTAGGGGTTATCAAAAAGTAAAGAATCATCAAGCACCCTCTGTTGAAGATTCCATAGGAATAGGAAGTCTGTTAACTGGTTCTCTGAGAGAGCAGCTGATGCTTGGAATAGACTACCAAATTACATTTAAAGCAAGCACTAGTTTTTATACTTAAGAACAGTGTGGACACTTACTAAGGGAACAACTGTTTTAGTGCTGGCAGGATAGAAGGGCATTATTGCTCGTGCTTGAAATATTTGTATGTAAATGCACTTTTCACTCTTTTTTTTGAATATTTCAGCTTACGTAATATCCAGTGAATAAAATGCAGTATTTGTTATATGTATTTTTAATATGACAGGATGTCACCACTTTTAGTCATTTGCCAGCCTACTTTAAGTATATTGCTTAGTTGAAATCCCTAGTGATCAGACTGCTTTATACTAGTCAGTGCTAGAGTTTGTATTGTCAGTGGCACAACAGGTAGCACCCTTGCCTTTGGAGCAGAAGGCTGTGTGCTCTATTCCCACACCAGGAAGACTGATTACTGACACTGCAGTACAGTATAATTGGGGTACTGCACTTCTGAGTGTGCTGTCCTTTAGATGAGATGTTAAACTGAAACCCAATCTGTTTGAGTTGGTGGTAGCTCTGATGGATGTAAAAGATACCTTGGCAAGGCACCTATTGAAAAGTGGTGCAGTGCTGCAGCATTCAGTGTTGTCACCTCACAGCAAGAGTTTCTCTGGTTCACTTCTTGGCTGGGGTGCCTTCTGATCAGAGTGTGTATGCCCTCCCTGCATTTGAGTGGGTTTTCTCAGGGTACTCTGGTACCCACATTCCAAAGACATGTGTTTGGAACATTTCTCCCTGGGCCTCCACTGAAAATAGGCTCTGTCATAGTTGGACTTTCCCAGCCAACAAATGTTAAATAAAATAAAAATAAGTTCCCTGATGCTGTGGCCATACTTTCCATAGTAGTATAAATACCACCTCAACTCTTCCCTGATGTGGCTACCAGCATAGCGAGACTAACCCAGTCAACAAATGGTAAAAAAAAAAAAAAAAACAGAAAAGTGTTATGTCCATTGCCTAGGGCCTGCATTATACCTCTCGATCAAGAGAAATTCAAGTCCCAAAATCAGGGGCAGATTTTATTTATTGGTCTTATAAACTAAGTTATTAGAAAAAAAAAAAAAAGAACAGGTTTTGTGTTGGCATTTATTTTCTGAAAGGATATGCAGCCTGAAGCTGAAATGTTTCATAATAACCAAATGAGGAGCAGAGTAAAAAATATAATTGGCATTGCATTTCCTCAACAAAATTGCTCCAGTGATAGAAAGTTAGCAGAGCAAGTATTTTGCATTAGCATACATTTCCAGATGGTTATAAAGTCTGGAAAACAAATGTCTGTTTACTGAATGCAGTCCACAATTACTTGCTGGAAAGTTACACAATTAAAAAGGGAAACTAGTCAAAAGTGGGGCTAGTTGAAAACTTTGTGTTAAAATTATTTGATGAATTACCATGGATACTTGTTACATTCAATAAGAATTGTTGTAATAGACCCATTCAATATGGGACATTAAGGAGCATCAATTCTAGTGTGTGTGTGTGTGTGTGTGTGTGTGTGTGTGTGTGTGTGTGTGTGTGTACAAGAACTTGTGGTGGCGTGTGTATGTGTGTCTCTGTGTGGTGGTGGTGGTGGAAGCTTGTGTGCAGTGTAAATGGACCTCTGGAAGACTGGTTACATTAATGTCCTGGTACAGGAGCTTGTTGCAGTGGATGACTGCTACTAAATGCCAGTTAAGTGTGACTGTGGACATCTCAGAAGACTGAATTTTGGTGGGATGGATGTCTTGGGAGTGAGACAGCATGGATGCACTAGTGACAGGGCAGCATGGATGCTTTGGGGGAGTAGCAGTACAAGACCTTAGAGTACAAATTGAAAAAACGTGTCTACATCCCTGACTGGTGGAAAAAAAGAAAAGAAAGTCACTGTTCTTTTGCTGAAATTGGAAAATGTAGAGTCAAAATAGTACATTTTTCCATTTAATGTTGCTACCTCCTTGCTCACTGAAAATGAATTAACTACATAATTGCAATAAATTTCCCCACAGCATGGCCTGCATGTTTTTTGTTCTCTGTCACAAAATCCCTCTAAAAATGTAATCTACTCACACCTCTAGAGTAAAAAGGTTCTCTGAGAAATAGTTCCCTGTTGAAACGAGGCACACTGTGTTTCAATGCACAGCTGCCATTTCATGAGCCCTGGTCCACAGTCACATCTGAATATGGTGTGGTTACCAAAGAAGAATTGTTTGTAAGTGTTAGTTAATTTAGTTGTGGTCTAATGCAAATGAGTGTTTGACACTACTTTGTTGTGCTGGAACATTTTTTGCCAACACTTTTAATGGTTCTGTGCTAGCATTGCATTAATGCAAGCACTTTAAGTGTTATCTTTATCTTGCAACAGCAGTGGAAAATGAGATTGTTAATTTCTGTAATAAGTAAAGCAAACAGGTATATCTTAGATGCATTCTTTTTTGGGAATATGAGATCTAAGTTTTAATGAATCTGAGAGCTAAATAAAAGGACAGCGTTGCACTGCTCTACAGGTTTCAAAAAGGAATGGGTAAACAACAGTGCCTGATATGAAGGGTTACCATATTGCACTATATAATTGTACAGACATTCACATCAAAAGGACTAATAGGTCTGAGCAAGCCAGGCTGATCATATGGGCTCTTCTGGATTTACTGGCTTGAGTTGCACCAGTAGACAAACAATGATTGGTAGGATGGGTGGTATTCTGAAGTTAAAAAAATAAAACATTAAAAGCATGTCCTGTTCAATATATAGATATATAATAAATAAATGCAGACATATCAATAGTTTTGAAAGAATAATTCACTCATTCATTCATAATGACACAATCCGTGAATGCATGAACAGCACTATTTACTAATTTTGTCATTGGCTGAAAGTGGTACATTTACTGGGGGGGGGGGGGTGGGGGGTGCTAAACCATCCCCATTATGTCCAGTCATCTCTCAGCTGTACCACTTTTGGTGTACAGTATATGGTGTGCAGGCCCAGGAAGGGAATTATTCCTTCACAGTATAGTTGATATATAGCAGCTAGTGGGGGTAACAAAACACAGTAAAAAAAATCTCTTAAAAAACATTTGTCATGTTATCTTCCCATTTTCACATAGGAATGCTAGCCTGTGTAGCTGCTTTTACAGTCAGAAGTTTTCAGTTGCTAATGAAGCACCAGCCCACAACCTGGATTGGTAATTAGCACTTTTATTTATTCAAATAAAAAATGCCAAAACGGGTAGTAAGTCCATACTTGTATTTAAGCAAGGTTTGTTGTTTAGGGTCAGGGGGATGTGTGAAAATATCACCAGTGACATTTTTTAAATTTTATTTTGAGTAATGGGGAAGGCAGCTGGTAAAAAAAAAGTCGGCGGACCTAATAGAATAATGTCAACAGTGTATGCAATAGGAGCTGGGCAATATTTGGGAGTCTCAAATGGTAAACTTTTATTTGCTGCTTCTGTAGTAGCAGCATATTTGACATTTCCTAGATTTACAGCTCGGTTTCCTTGCTTTGTTTAGGTTATTGATTCATACTGCCATGGAACTGCTTTGCCAGTTAGATTTATTTCTAGTACACTTGCCATTTTTTTAATTTATTTTTGTTGAGCTGCAAGTCTTCCTTATCTGTGGGTTCTACTGACCCCATCAGACCTGTTTTGCTGGCTTGAGTTGGGGGTTGCTGGCTGCTCATCTTAGTGCTGAAGCTGAAGCCTGGATCATTTGTCTTACCTGCCTGTGGAGATCCAAGGTAAGGAAGAGTAAAGTAAATTAATTGTTAACTGCCTGTGTTTCAGAGAGAGGTGGACAACATGTGATCTTTCCATCTAGTTTTGCATTATACAAATATTTTATGAGCATTTTCCTTCATAGGAATGTACTAGGCCATTTGAGAGCATTGCTTATCACACAGTATTAGCATTTACAATATGCACAGTTTACGTTTTTATGTGAACATTTCTGGTGGTTACTTTTTCTTTTTTAATTTGCGCATAGAATATATTACATTTGAACATTTCTGACTACATTTTTGATAAGTTCTGTTTCGTTTGTGAGTCTTATGCCTTCTCTCTCCTAACTAGTGTGTACTTCCTATGCCTTGCATGGGAGGTATTGGCTTAGATAAACAGGAACTGGTGAGAATGGGAGACAATATGACAGAGAGCATGCAGATGAATTGTTGATAAATGTGTTGTACTTTAAGAGGCAATGGGGTGCTGCAGTCCTGAGTATATCCTCCTTTGGATGAGAAGCATAGTAACTATAAATACGTTGGTTTGCCATCAATTCCCTTTTGCAACATTATCAGCTTACTGGGTTTTTTTTGTTTTTTTTTTTTGTAACATAGGCAATTCTTCAAGTGCAGTAAGCACTATATTTGAAGATGAAATATAAGGTTGTTTGCCAACAACAACCTCTTCATTACTTACAGATCTTTTTAAGGTAAAATTATTCAAATGAATTGCATCTGCAAAAATTGTGTATATTGACTGATATTGGTGGATTATACTGATAGAAGTTTGAGTGGCCTTTATGTTTGAAATGTTCTGAAATGGGCAGTTTGTCATGATTGGATCATATATTTTGTTTCACTGCTTGCTGGAAAAATGTTCAAAACTACAGAATTAAAACACACTCTAAAAAGTGGTGCTGTATTATGCAAGGAATATAATTTAATGCAATCAAAAGGGTGAATCAAGTAACACATGCATGTATACATGGTCCTAAAATGTGTGCGGCCTATGGTTTGAAAACCACCCAAAGGTAAAACTTGTCAGCCGCTGGCCAGATGCATTTCAATGAATGTGAGTTTCAAGACCAGAGAAGTTTACTGTTAATGCTAAGTCTGTTTTCAATGGGAGACTATTGTTTTGTTTAGCAAATGTTTGTGCTATAAACTTTGAAGTGCAAGTTTTAAATTAAATCCAAATATCTATAATTAATGTAGATGTAAAGAGGAAAATAGTAAACACACTGAGTGCTTTAAACAGTGTTTATGGTAACTGGGGAGAAATGGCCAAGAAATGGGACAATGGAATGGCTTTGGGGAAGTGCTGTGTGGGGGAGCTGATCCATTACCCTGCCTAAGGCCCCATTTGACCATGATCCAACTCTGGATGTCACAAAAAGGTGAGTCATTTTCCAAAACTATTATGAACATATGCCATTTGTTAATATATTATTAACTTGACCAGAAGGTGTTTACATGGTATTCCATAGTATGGAAAGAATTAGTAAAAAAAAACTAAAAGAATAAAATAGCAAAGCTAGGGTTTTCCACTGTGTGATACCTTAAACCTCCTGTAATAAAGGCTCATGGGATATATGCAAATGACCCCTTAAGGACATCATGTTTCAGCTACAGTATATGGCTTCTGAATGTCAATAACTTTTTACCTTTTAAGTCTTAATGGATACATTTCGGCCAGTAATGCCAAACCCCACTAGCTGTGGACATGCATGTTTCACCCTTCTTATCATCTCATCAACACAGCATAAGTGAACTGTCTGGCTACACTTTAGGGCACCTTTGACTTTATTGCAGGATATTTACAATATCATGCAATGAGCAAATATAGCTTTGCCAGTTTTTGTTGTAGTATTTTACTAATTGGTTTGTCTGTATGACGTTTTTACTTTTTTGGTTTGGATGTTAATTGGGATATTTTGCCGACACCATAATGGTTATGGATATCAACTGAGTGCAAAGACCCTGTGTTTCTAAAGTGTAGCCAAACAGTGTAATGGCCATCTCCAGATATCTCAGTCTTTACTATTTGTCATACATCACTTTCAGTGTATTTCTCAATGAGAACTGTAACTACTTGTTACTAAGCATCTCCCATCGTATGTCAGAGCTGCTCCCAAGAAGTCAGTTTTATTTACTTCACTTTCTGTCTTCAATACATATTTCCCTGCACTACTGTCTTACTGTATTCAGTGGGCAATAACATCTTCAATCAGCTTTGCATATTAAGCATGCTAAATACATGTTTCAGTGTCTGCATCATCATACCGATGTTCTGCCATTTTTTCAAACTGTACTTCAAACAACCAATCATAAAAAGTCCCTTTGAATATCCACATGCCAATGAGGGCAACAGTTCTTATGTTGCAACATGATGGCATGTTCAGCAAATATAAAACTACATTTGTAAAGTCTCATAGCAAATGTGAAGATCTGGTACATTTCTCTCCTAATTGTAGGTTCATAGGTTGTTAGCTTTAATGCTGAGTGGTCATCAAGAATCCCAGCCCTATCACCCAATACTGATGGGAGATTAACACTGTCTCCATTAAGTAGACTTCCCCCTTATGGCATGGTGAAAGTTTGTGGTCTTCCATTCAGTAGTTCAGATTGTTTTTTAAAGGTTGCTATGGAATTTCTCCACTTGATATATATGGCCTATTCCAGAAATGGAGGTATACAGGTTTACGTACCAGTCATGCTGTTTGGTGTGTTTGATTTTTTAGTATACATTTAAGTATCCAGAACAGGTGTTTGTTTTAAAATGCTTCTATTTAGGTGAATGAGGCCCTAGAATACTGGGTTCATAAGCAAGGATGGATCACCCCTGAGGAATCTATCTGAAACAAATTATATGGATTTGGCTTTTAGTCTGTCTAGTGAAGAAAGTTTTCTGCATTTTAAGTTTGTGTTTAGTGAGTTACATGCTGAACTGGGCATTATATTCAATGATGACCCTAATAAGGAAGGAATAGAGTGGTACTATGACAGCATTAGGCCATGGTGGGGTAATACAAAGGATATGTTTAAAATTAAAGGATTTTCTAACAACCACATAGGCAAGGTGGTCAATAAAGAGTCTATCAATACAGGCAGCTAAGTCTCTGACTGACCCAGATTTAAGCAGATTACATGCAAGTTTTCTATATTGCTAATAGGGTCTGAAATATTTTTGTGTATTTAAAGCATATATTGCAAAACATTTTTTATTTCTGAAATCGTAATTAAAATAGGACATGCTAGTCATGTAGTAGTAGCAGCTAGATTACTGGTTATTTGACTTGCAAACCTGAATACCCTGAAAAGATGAAAAGGAAGGTGCTTAAGGTTTTTAGGTTTAACACAGACAAATTCAAGATGAAACTAAAACAACATTGTTAAGAAAAGCTCAGGAAGTATGTAGTCATAAGATATTTATATGGAAATATCTGTTTTAGAATTGTATATGATTAATAACATTACTAAACTGAGTATTTGCTTTCTGGGATTTTTTTCATAACATCTACTTAATTGTTTTGTTACTTTTACCTAACTGAATTTCACTATTTCCACATACATCATTGTTTACCAAAAAAAAAAAAAAAAAAAAAAAACTTAAATTTACTCTTATTAAGCATTGTACTTGCTATGGCTAATATCACCATCAGTGGTGTGGATTTATTTCCTAGGTTACAACAATGCACCTGCCAGATATGCTATGGAAAGGGATTGGGACTTGGCATGGGCATCCAAGCATCTCTTTCAGGCATATGTTAAAAAAAACTTGTGTTGCTGTGTGCTGCACAGGAATTATCTGTTTCTATTATGACATCCATAGCAAAATCAAGTGCAACTAAATGTATATTGCTGTTTTTTCACACGTGATATAAGAACATCATATGGTGATCTTTCCATGATCTTTCTGCATCCCCCAAACATAATGTCTGACTTTCCCAATTTCCACCCCAGTAGTCAACTAACCAGACTGTGCTCCCAACCTTTTACAGATTCCTGGATCCACCACTGGTAATGGAGTAGTAAAGATTTCTGAGTGTCACTTAAAAATGAAAAATGAATGCATGACATTGTAGGTCCGGGGAGGAATCTGTTAAAAAAAAAAGTGTTTGCTTTTATTCTGTGAATGTACCGTAATGTTTAGGCTACATAATTGTAGCTGTTGATAACCTGCCTTTGGCCTGGGTAATCACTGAAAAGGGTCCTTGAAACAGTACACTTACTGGCAAATAAAAATGAATTGAATAAGTGAATGAATGAATGAATGAATGAATGAATGAATGAATGAATGAATGAATGTACATCTAAATAAATAGTTAACTAATAAATACATATATTTGTATTAGTCTGCCATGCCTTCAAGATGCATGGTGGATATCTTTTGGAATACAGTATTACTGTTTGTATAATCCTTGACAGAAGCACATGTATGACTGCACTGGACTTATGTAGGGCATGGGGAAGTGGGAAGTGTTTATACAAGTCTGTAGTTTGTAACATGTCACGTGTTGTTGGAGCATGGCAAGCACACATTAGTTTCAATAATGATTACATCAGAAATGTTTTGGTGTGTGACTATGGTCATTTTTAGCATGCATTAATGATGCAAAACAAGGAATCAAGACCGATAAAGGATAACTTCAGCCTTGAGGAAAATATTGTCCTCATGGCAGCCCTTAGATGTATGGGAAACATCTGCTTGGTAAAGAGAGAGGCAAACAAGCTTAGAGGACAAAAGCCTGGAAACAAGTTGTCCTCTACATTATTCCAGTGGGTGGCAGAAACCACACATTACAAGAACAGAGCAAATTATATGGTGGGATGTGACTGAAGCAATATGAGGCAGAATGCAGTTGCCCATACCACTACTGGAGGACCTCCAACAATTATCTAATTAACACCAGGTAAAGGATACCTTTGCTCTCTCTGTGGGGATGTGTATGACACAGACAATGATGTCAGTAGAATAATCAGATGTGGTGTGGACACTGGCAGCAGAAGTGCTCACTTGCTCATGAAGGTTGTTTTAAAAACAGTACCATCATACAGAGAATTGAATGCTGACAACAAATGACAGCATTAAGTAAATTACAGTTGCTATTATTAGATGAACCTTCTACATCAACACATCATGCACACAGCCTTTATTGCTATTCTAAGTGTCTCACATACCCTCTTAATAAGCATAAAGCACTGCATGCTATTTTATTATGAGTAATGTTTTTAAATATGTTTTTACAGGGCCAGCATCAGAAACAAACATTTTTACTACCCTGATGACTTTAGAGGATGCCAACAGCAGAACGGTAATGATAATGACAACATAATTATATTTATGAGGCAGCCTGAGGAAGGTGCCACTCAGTCCCCATGTTTAATGACAGGATCTCACACTCCGCAGCATGTTAGTAACTGTGCAGGAGGTGACGGTACATCAGAAAATTAAGCTCATGCAGACATTGCACTGACGCTTGGACAGGAAGGACAACTATGCTCCTCTACACCAATATCTCCAAACCCAGATAAGCATATTGATGATGAGGGCAGACATTCGGAGGTAACAGTGTCTACAGTGACACCTTTACAGGGAAGGCAGGCACAGACACTTGTCAAAGCAAACCCAGGAAGCATGAAAATGCATTGGCTACACAAAAGCAAATGTGCTGTGACATGATTAGTGCCCAGAGCACTGTCACAGAGAGAGTCTGATTGAAATAGTCAAAGCCATCCAGGGTACTTGTGAGGATTTCCAGCACTACCTCAAAATGGCAGAGAGTATGGATAATACTATACTATGATAACACTAATGCATAATATGGTGGCACACCAAGTATCCATGGCCATCTCCATTCTTGCACTAGTTAGGACTTACCAGACTCAAGTGGGAGTCACTCTTGCGAGGAGAATAGGACAGGGTACTGTCCAGACCCATGGGGATAGATCACATGACATGACAAGCGGTTCTCAGGAAAGTAGTGCAATTAGTTTGGGAGGACAATCACAACAGATTTCATGCAGGCAATGACAGCATACATCTACACATACCTGAACCTGTAATTTGATGTCACAATCACATTCACAAAATACTGTCAAATCAGTGTCTGCAGGTCATCTGTATCAATTAGGTTATGACCTCAAACCAACTCCCATAGAGCTACCATGACAGCTTCTCTTCAAAATCACTTCCACTATCACATAGCATATCCTCAGGAGATGCATATGACTCATTTCTTCTCTAACTACCATGAATTAACTTTGACAACTCTGTTACTTACAATTTCACCTTCATAAGCACTGCCGAATGGTTTTAACTGGAAGAGGAAGAACATATCAAAAAAATATTGAGGGTGGTGGAGCTAGGGCACTTTACAATTGCATGTATTACATCTTTGTAATAGCACTACTTTTAAATTCAGGGAACTGTAGAAAGAAATCTGTATTACATAACATGACATTGCAGTTATACACCAGTGCTTTATGGATTAACATTCCAACAGCTGGCAGTTACATACACCTGAAAAGTATTAGTACATGACTATTCATGGGAACACAATAAATTACACACTTAAATGAGTATCACCCCATTGAAATAAACACTGCTGCCACTTCACCCTCACCACTGGACAAATGATGCCTCTGTTTTTATGTCTAAAGTCACAAATCACAGTGTATGGCAAAATAAAAACAAACTCTGATGTGCAGTAACAACATACTTTAATATGATAATAAACTGCAAAGTATATATATAAACTAAATGCAATGCATGATGTCATGAAATACTGAAATAAGTATATATGCAGACTTATGTGCACCACTTGTGAACAATTTATTTTGCAAAGCAGTTTAAAAATGTGATTAATACTTACATGATGCCTCACAACATCACTGAACAGGAGTCAGTGAGCACTCAGGCATGACTTCTACAAATAATAATATGGTTAACTGTTATGAAATAATGAAAACTATATTTTAAGATGAGAGAGACTGTCAGATGAACAGTGACAGCAAACCTTGCACAACACAGCATATCCTGTAGATATCACCGCTTGCATCAACTGTACTTTATGTGTTTTTTTACAGGAAAGGAAACACTAACATGAATGCCATGGTCCATAGTTCTGGACTACACACTACCTCTTTACCTGTGCTGCTGTAACCACTGCTGCCAGCTAGTCATCATTACTCATAATGGAACTGGAGTGAGGAGTTGCAGTGATAGCATGGGTTACTTCACCACCATGTAGTACATGACCATGTCATGCAGAATGCAACATGCAGTAAACATCCTTAATGCAGTAGCTGGGTCATAATAAAGGCCACCCCAGACATGTCCAAACATCAGAAATGGATCTACAGGGTCTGGGACAGAGATGTGATATAGGTCTCTTCTGCAGTTCCAGTTAAATTTCTCACTGGCATCATCAGATATGGCTCCAGTGGATATCCAGAATTACATGAAAAACAAGAAGAAAAAAGAAAGAAAAGTGGAGACAAAGCAAAGAAGAAGTGTCTTGTTACTCATGTTAAAAATCTATTGATGGATACTAACTTAAATATAATAGAAAATTTTTTTTTAACTTACCAACAAGATGGCAATTGGACATCGTACCATGTAGAAAGAGGAGGTAGAGTGAGCTAGTGTGCCAAATATGGGAATCATGTGCCAGGGTGCTGGACAGAGATGTTGGTGATGATGCACCCCCATGACCCATGCATCACACATGACCTGGCAGTTGAGAGAATGGTAGCCTTCCTCTTATGGTACTGTTCCCTGTGGACCACAAGAGGCCCTAAATGCAACATGGGTGCAATCTATTGCACTTAGTACCTCAAGGAACTGTGCCACCCCATAAAAAGCACCCATAGTCTAGGCTCAGTCCTGAGGTGACACCAGGAAATGCATGTACTGATCCACCTGTGCCATGAGTACATCCTGGACCTGTTTCAGTATCCTCGAAGCAGAAGCCTGTAAAATCCCCAAAGTTTCTCCAGTCTGTCTCTGGAAGGTCACTGTGGCAAGTATAGTGAGGGCTGTATATACCTTAGTGTCCACTGGGATAGGAAGTCCTCACATTCCTCCAGTACCCTTATGAGGGTCATGTATACTCACTAATACCCTTATAATGTCCCTGTCCACTCTGACCCTGTCAGGTATTTTCTGATTATTAAAGTTATAATGAGTTATCCTCTGCCTATATCTCAGCCTTCGAGGTCAGTGAACACCACTAGGCATGAGTGGTTTTGGCTCAGCCAAGACAAGCATCTCTCACCTAGAGTTTTCATGGGTTGCAAAGTAGAAAGGATTATCAAGAGTCTGCTTTATATAACATATCTGTGGATGGCACAGAAAATTGCAAAAATCCCAGCATGAATCACAAACAAATGAGAAACTGCTTCATTAGCATATGCTGAGTTATCATATTTCATTTAAATCATTTAATTTGTGTAAACTTATTTGAGGCCATTGAGCATTAGCACAATTGGTTTCTATGAATACCAGCAGGGCTGTGCTCAGCCTTTGACAGCACAGATAGATGTAATATGTCTATGTAGTGACTATGAATACCACCCTTTGATTATTTTTATAGGACTTTAAAAGTTCTCACAATATATAGTTTATTGTTGTGACTACTACTGCAATTTGTTTTCTTCATATTATTTACTATGTTGAAACAATTTTTCTTTTCCTTCTTCTGAGATCCAGCCTCATATATTAGGTGCTTATTAAGTATGTGTAATCTGACCAAGGTATCTATTTGTTAAAAATCTGCTTCTTCCTTTCCTACAGTAGCAGTAATATCATTACTTAATTAATTCTAACACCTTAGTTTATACACCTCAACTGTCCAAATTTTCACAGAATGTTCAGACTTTTGTCTCCTGTTTTTGGACTGTTTATCATAAAATGTCATTGAGGACTGAAGTCTCTAAACAATGGCAGACATATGGGTTTCAGATTTCATAGCCTTCAAAAAATGCACGCTAACACAAAATGTTTTATTCTAGCAACTTTCTAAGTTTATAGGAACAATATTTAAAATGTCCCCCTATTTGTAGGCCTTTACCCTCCTATTATTTTTGGCCTTGTCCAGATTTTGTGTACTGAGAGGCTGGGAATTTGATTTTGGCTGATATTCAGAATCAAAACGATTGTTACACTCACTCAGCAGAATAACTTTGATAACTTCAATCCTGGCCATAGAGATAACGGGCAACTACTTTTCTAAACATGGAATGTAAAAGGTACATCAAAGCTATAAAGTAATCAAGAACTCAAGAAAACTAACACTCAAATAATGTGCTACAAGATAAAAAAATGATGTCAACGTTTTTTTGGAAATAGAATATACCTTATATCTTGTGCCTCTGTATCAAAAACAGCAGTTGTAGTTCTCATCCCAAATCCTTGTACTGTTCTATTAATTGTTCATTTAAAGATAAGAGAGGTGGATGTACTAATGCAAACATATCTACACCTACAGGTCTCATTACACTTGTCAATTTTATGGTCTTAAGGATGAAAATACCAAGTCTCTGTCCACTCTTATTCAATTAATCCAGATTTTATATAACCTTGATTCCTACCCAATCTCCTTTCACTAAGTAGAAACATGTGAAAAAGGATCCATGGCTTTACAGAATACCCCAAGTAAACAACACTTGTCAAAAGTGGCTTGAGAGTTAAAATTTGGTAAAAATTAACTAAATCTTATTGACAGAGTGAGAATGATCCATTCCAGCAGCAAAGATTATACCTGCTATGGCAGAGCCAGTTGTGCTGCTAATTTACTAGCCTTCTTTTTAATAAGTGAAACATTCTTGTAATGCCTTTATAATGTCTTATTCACATCAAGGAGTCATGTCTGATTATACTATGCTTATTCCTTATACTGACTTCACCAAAAGAAACATCTCAAAGAAATTATCAGCAGTGGAAATGTGACCCCTTACAAGGAAGAATCACACCAACTTAAAATATTATCATGTTACTATGATCAGCTCAGTAAAGATGAGACGGCAGTTTCTTTTCGTTGGATTTTAAACAAATGTAGAGAACTCTCTTTTAAGATAAAAAAAACATTATTGCAGCAGGAAAATTAGCTACATTGCAACATTGGCATTGACCTGAAGAAAAAGCAATACAAGTTACTGGGCTGTATGATGTACTAGGAAAATAAAACCCAAAAATGTAATATAGCAAAATAATAATAAAAAAATGAGAGATGTAAATTTGCTCTATCAGAACAAAGGTTTTACTTCACAAAAATGTAAATGGATTCTGCAAAGAAAGACTATCAGAATTGCATGTTTATGTTCTTACAAATTCAATTATGTGGAACAAATCTGTGTAGATGCAGTAGCTATTTATAAAACTGTAAGTGAAGAATACAAGCAAAATACAATTTGCTCAGACATATCATGATAAACTGGTACAGATAATGAGTGCAATATTTATAGCTAAAGAAATCCATGCAAAAATATGTGCTGCTATTGATAGTGTTCTAAAAGGAAAGGTTTCACAGTTGGATAGGCTAGCATGTGATTTTTTTATATCCTTCAAAAACAGCTGGGCACCATTCCTCTAAACATTTATAATGAGGCTATTTTATGCAACAGTTTCTTTCCAATGTTAGAACAGCCAAAATACAAACATTGCTCAAGCCAATTAAATGTCAGTTAAAGCCAACTAACTACACAACTATAGCCCATCTGTAAACAAAAGCTTAACATTTTTGCTAAAGGTCTTATCCAAAGATTTGATACAATACTACCAGTAATTTTTGGAGTTAATCATTCACATTTATTAAAAGACATATGTGGGACCCTGATGCTGTTAGATTATGTCTGCATCTCAAATTTCTTTATAATAAATGTCAAATATCAGTGAATGACTTGCTTATTGACTTTCACAAAGCATTTGACACAATACAGTGGCCCCTCTTAAGGGCAGTTATGTATAGGTACAGATTCCCAGACAACTTTATTGCATGATACTTTGTTTTTATGTGGAAATCCAAGTTCACAAATATTTGCCAATGAAATTTGGGTCTATATTACGATGTCGAAAGACGAGCTCACCAAATGAGTGATAATGCCATTTATTTTGTTATAACATACAGTTGTTTTAGTTCGAAAGTTATTGAACAGGTAAAACATTCTTGGGAATATCTGTTATCTTTAAGAAATGTTGCTGAATGCTTACACAAAAAGCTAGCAATCTCTTATAGAAAAGGAAAGACTATATATCATTTTATAGTAAGGGGCAAATTCAGTACCCCCCCCCCCAATGAATATAATATATATACACCAACATTATGTGGTACAACCAGTTGTGGCAAATGTAAAGCATGCAAATATGTGGTTAAAGGACTTTTTAAAATCAACAATATACCTTTTAGAGTATGGGACTACTTTACTTGTAATACAGAGGGTGTTGTATACACCCTCAGGTGTCCATGCAACAGATTTTACATTACGGAGACCAAGAGGTCTTTTAAAGTTAGATTGTTAGAACATGTGAGAGATATTACTAATAAGAAAGAAAAGAGTTATATAGCTGTACATTTTAATACTTTTCACCGTGGGGATAGTAATGGATTGCAAGGCACTGTTTTGGAAAAAAATTGTAGTCTCTCAGTTTGAAATAATGCTTATAAAAAACAGTTATTTAAAGAATTTATAGAATTCAGTTTATATTTTAAAATTTGTCACTCTATCCCCCTAGAGGGTTAAATGAAGACTGTAACTGGAGGCTCTTCATTTAAGTATGTAATTAAGTGTTAATTGTTTTGTGTATTTAAGGCAAGTGTTTTGTACAATGTTTTATTCCTTGACGGCTTTGGCCTAGACATCAAAATGAGTTTTACTAAACATGTTTGGATTACTGGCTGGTCATTTTTTTCTACAATTCAGCTTTGAGAGTTGTTTTATCTGGTGGTTCTTCAATTATATGTCCAGTGATTCTCTATACAATTTGCCGCATGTCATTTTTGACACAGTTATGGACGGCACTCAATGGTACTTAAACAACTTTTTGGTACAGCCTGCAGAACGCAATGGATACCAGGAAAATGAACATGGAGGTAATGCCAACAAAATGTGGGAGAGATGGAAAGAAGAAAGAAGTGAGTGATGCAGCAATCCATTTAATAAGTTGCCTACATCTCTCACAGCAGAAAGTAAGTCCATGCTTGAACAGCTTGAAAAATATATTTGGAAGAAGACCGCCACAATTTGTAACTTACAAAGTCTACAAAAGTATATTGATTTGAACATTACTCCAAGAGGGCTGAGAGTGTATAAAGATCCCTCTCTCCATTTTAGTTTAGAAAATGAGACTAATGTGCTATTCCACAAGTGGTGGATAACAGCAACTCACAAGTGCACTATTGAATGGATTGGCATCCTGCTCAAAAGAAACAGGATGAGACAGAAAGAACTCAGAGAACAAATTAAATCTGCGTTTGTCTGTGGGAGGCAATGCTGAGTTATTAGACAAATTTTTGGCTGACATCAATGGCAGATTGAAAAATTATGAAATAGATCTTATGGACAGAAAGAAGGGAAAATTACTTCTAAACCTCCGCGATTATGAAAATGGAAGAGCTTTCATTCTGAAAGCCAATCGGAAGAAAACATGTAAGCGCATTAGGTTTGAAGGACAAGGAAATGATGCACAGTCCTATAATTCATCATTCTCAGTGTCAGAGGGGCACCATACCTCTTTTGAAGATGAGGAAGGAAACAACAGAGAGTATCCTCCATTGCCAGCAGCTCAACAAACGGAACAATTCCACCAGACTTTTCGGAATGCTATAATAGCACCAGAGGGGGAAACAAGAAACAAAACACCAGCATGAACAACCAGTCATCATGCAGAGAGAACATCAACAACAATGCTATAAGAGAGGTAAATGGTGATCTCTCACCTCACTTAGACTGTGACTGTTATGTTGTTAATTTATCAGGACATTCTTTCTCTGACAGAATATGCAGTTATGAACTGCGGTTTAAAATTCATACCAACTGTTCTTCCTCATATGTATGAGATTAAATGTGATATCTTTAAATTAACCAGAAAACTGCATTTAAAGTATTATTTTAGTAATACTCATAGAGAGGAAACAGTGGAAGAAATGGATAACAGTATGAATACCTCTTGTGAGACTTTTATTCTTGTGGTTCAGATATCCAGCCTAATGCCTATTTTTGTTTAGATACCAGCCATGTTAAGCATAAAAGTACTTTGTACCACCTTTTCAAAACGAAGGTATACCACATTTTCTGAACTTTTGAATTTTGCTGTTAATAATGAATATAAAAAATTATAGAGAATACAAGATATGAACTACAATTTTACTCTGTCAGAATGGAAGGCACTACAAGCCCTTAGAAGGAGGAGGGATATAATTTTTAAACCTGCTGACAAAGGAAATAAATCTGTATTGATGTATTACACACAGTATTTGACAATGTGTGAGGAACATCTGAATGATAGAAATGTTTATGAAAAGATGGATATATCCGTACATAATAATGCATTACATGAATATGAAGACATGGTAAACAAGGGCTTTAGGTTAGGCTATTTTAATGAAATTGATATAAAGAAGAAATTTAATATAGAGGTCTCTAAAATGACCCATTTTTATTGTCTCCCAAAAATACACAAGAGTCTTACACAGCTACCAGCTAGACCCATAGTCTCCGAATGAGATTATTTTTTGAACAAGATGGGACAGTTTTTGCACAGTTCTTTGTTACCAATAGTGTGTACCCTTCCTTCATACATTCAAGATGTATTTGACTTTCTAGACAAAGTGAGTAATATTAGGTGGAATGGCAACATGGTTTGGATTCCACTGGATGAAAAGAGCTTTTACAACAGTATTCAACATGATTTTGGACTTGAGACCTTAAGGTTCTTTTTAGGAACCAGTCCAACTACAGAATACATTATAGAACTTATATATTTTTGTCTGACAAAAAACTTTTTTGAATTTAATTATAATTTATATTGGCAGAAACAGGGAACGACAATGGAGAGAGCATTTGCCCCTATGTACGCTGACCTAAGTGTGAGCCTATTTCAAATAGAATGTTTATACAGAACAAGATTTTATCAAAAACATCTCATCAGATACTACAGGTTTATTGATGACCTGGTCTTCATGGCAGAAGGGGGACAAGAGGTAGTTAATACATTTGTGTCTGATTTGCAAAAAACATAGATTTCGACTGAAATTTGATGATTTAAAGGTTGGGGCTCGGGTTCCTTTTTTGGATGTCATAGTGGACATCTCAGATGGGAACAACATTAAAACTAAAGTACATAGAAAATTTAAACAGGGTAGACAATTTCTAAATGGACGGAGTTGTCATCCCTCTCATACCCTACAAGCTATTCCTTTTGGGGAATTCCTTCAGTTAGCTAAACTGCAAATAATGAAAGGGATTTTAAATATGAGTTGGGTAGAACTATTGAGATGTTTAAAAGTAAAGGCTATGATCAAAAAGTTATTAATAAAAGTTGGTAGAAATTAATAGTGAGAGATAGTAGAAGGGACAGGTTGGATAGGCGAAGGCAGTCAGAGGAAATTAGATTTGCAAGAGAGAGTGATGATGCCATTTATTTTGTTATAACATACAGTTGTTTTAGTTCGAAACTTATAGAACAGGTAAAACATTCTTGGGAATATTTGATATCTTTAAGAAATGTTGCTGAATACTTACACAAAAAAATAGCAATCTCTTACAGAAAAGGAAAGAGTATATATGATTTTATAGTACGGGGTAAATTCAGTATCCCCCCAATGAATATAATATATACACCAACATTTTGTGGTACAACCACTTGTGGCAAATGTAAAGCCTGCAAATATGTGGTTAAAGGATTTTCTAAAATCAACAATATACCTTTTAGAGTATGGGACTACTTTACTTGTAATACAGAGGGTGTTGTAAACACCCTCAGGTGTCCATGCAACAGATTTTACATTATGGAGACCAAGAGGTCTTTTAAAGTTAGATTGTTAGAACATGTGAGAGATATTACTAATAAGAAAGAAGAGAGTTCTATAGCTGTAAATTTTAAAACTTTTCACCGTGGGGATAGTAATGGATTGCAAGGCACTGTTCTGGAAAAAATAGTGGTCTCTCAGTTTAATACAATACTTATAAAAAAAACACAGTTGTTATTTAAAGAATCAGTTTATATTTTAAAATTTGACACTCTATCCCCTAGAGGGTTAAATGAAGAATGTAAGTGGAGGCTGCTCATTTAAGTATGTAATAAAGTGTTAATTGTTCGGTGTATTTAAGGCAAGTGTTTTGTACTGTGTTTTACTCTTGAAGGCTTTGGCTGAGACGTCAGAGTGAGTTTTAATAAACATGTTTGGATTACTGGCTGGTCGTTTTTACAACTTTATTGCATGGTGCCTTATTTTTAAGTGCAAATCCAACTTCACAAATATTTGCCAATGAAATTTGGGTCTATATTACTATGTCGAAAGACGAGTTCACCGAACATGTCCTTACTGACATATAAATATTGGCCTTTTGAATTGCCAAATGGCTGCTTCAGTGAATTTTTTTCCCAGGGGAATAAATTGCTTGGCCTTCATCTGGGATTTGCCCTTTTCTCCACTGTGTGCAATCTCAGAGTTGTTATATTTACTTAAGGGGTTTGCGGGGAGGGTGAAGCCCCCCCACTATGTAGGATTTGAAAGTTTGGTTTGTTTGCATATAGCCGAGTGATTTTTTCTCCAGGGAAAAAAAATCGCTGAAGCAGCTGTTTTGCATTTGAAAAGGCCAACATCTACATGTCGATTAAGACATGTTTGGTGAACTCGTCTTTCGACATCATAATATAGACTCTGAAATTCAGCCCTCACTTGTTCAGTAAACCATGGTACATGACAAAGCTGCCCATTTTCACAATTCTTATTTTTTCCTCACAGCATTTGTAAATGAGATATATGTATATAAGTTAGGAAATTTGGTATTGCAGACATTGGTGATACAAAGAAAAACACGTGCTTCCTGGTTTGCAGATGATTGCATCCTTTGGTTAAGTGAGCTTGTCTTACAGATCTAGGAAGTAATGATTATTTTAGATCCTTTATTAAGTACCTCTAGACTTAAAGTAAATGTTACTAAACCTATGTTCATTCTTCTAATGAACAAGGCAATTTTGTTGATAAAAACAGTTTCAAACTTGCTTGATGTGGTAGCTAAAGAGGTAACATGTTTGGGTATAAAAATGACCTCTACACAGTGAACACCTTGGTAGACATTTGTATAATACTGTAATTCACACCAGCAATCAAAGTTATTAATCATAAACCAAATAAGTGGAACAATACATGTCTCTCATTTTTAATCAAATTTCAGGTAATTAAAATATTCCAAGGTTTTGCACTTCATTAGACATTTACTGCAATTTACATTCTCCAAATATCTGAATACAATCCAGAAAATTATTTCTGTCTTCATACAAAATAGTAAAGCCATCCATATTAGCTGCAAGAAAGACTTTATCCCTATGTAGAAAGGGGATTTTGGTCTACTCCGTCTTTATGGTTATGGTTTACAACACAAAGCTACCCCTTTACACAATCAAGAGGTCAAACTAAACATGCTAGGTGGCAGCTATGTATTTATCAGGTTCCTTGCTAAACCAGGGTTAAATGGCATACCCTACTACACAGTTTTAGACGCAAGGAGGGTGAATTATTGGTTTGAAACAAAAGAAAAAAAGGTTATCACTACAAGTATGGACTTACTATTCTATTATATTAACCGAATATTCCACTTATCTCTCAGGACAAATGCATTTTTGTTTGAAACTGGATTAAAGCAGATATGTTATTGATTAAGGATATCTAGGATACAAATCTTAATCATTACTTATGTTGGCAGAAGTGTGTACTTGATATAAACATCAGATATTACAGTGACAGTAATATTTTCAGATAAGATCAGTTATAACAGTTCAACTACAGGACTGCATAATTAATAACTGGATCCTTGCAAACAAGGAGTTATGCTGTGTTCAAAATACCACTTTAGTTCTATTCCAAGATAAAGCAGATATATACAACCATTCTGGATAACCTAAATATGATACTGCATGACACACCACTGAAATAGAACAATATGCTCAAAGGAACCATTTCAATTATGAAATGGTAATAATGTCATAAGTGAACGCAAAATAAAACATGGTCAACAGTATCAAGCATCACCTATAAAAAATGTTAAATTTCTGGTACTTTCATCTACATGATTACATAAAAGAGGGTAAGCAAAGTATACTGAATGTTTTTGTTATAATCAGGAAAATGCAAATTATTTCATTTATAAGAGATGGTAAAATAATTAGTAAATATTGGGGTATTTTCATTAGCTATATTAGATGGGTGCTTAGGGTGGATTTATCAGACAATAATAATACAACATTTTGGTCATTTAGAATTGTTCCCAATGATTATTGAATAACTAGTACATATTACCTATGGATTAAATGGTTAATTAGCAAGTTGCTGTCATTACTGTTTAAATGCTAAAAAAGTTACTAGTTAACCAAATGGAAATGCAGCATTTTGGAGATACATCTATGATCTGCAAATTGGTGTCTATATTTCTTCACTGATTTGATAGTCCTACAATGGTGAATTAAAAAGTGTTTGCTTATTTTAGAAGAATTCATATTGTATTTTCTTCTTCAATTGTCCTCTTAAAATAAAGATGTTCAAGAAATACTGAATCTGCATGTAAATTAAAAAAATGCTGGTGTATTAGGGTGCTACACAGGGTAAGTAATCCGTAAGATTTATCTCTCCTAGAAGTTTAAATAAAATAATTCAGTGGCAAAGAAAAGGATAGGTGTTATCTGCCATTGCACAATGCATATGGATTGTAACATTTGCTGTCATTCCACATTAACATGTGTGGTTCAACAAAACCCTCTCTACAAACCAAAATCATTTTTGTTACAATTGCAAGAGACAACTAAACAGACTGCATGCCAAGACCTTTGGGTATGCAGCTTGCCTGTGCTCTATACCTGGATCTGCATTTATGATCATCCCTAAAGGACATGTGCATACTTCTTTTCTGAAGGCAGCTGTGAAGTAATGGGTGGTCATAGAGGGATGCATGAAGATGTAGTCACTAGAGAAGCTGTATCACTGAATCAAAGTCAACCCTTTGTGCATCCTGCTCATAAATTGCAAGTAAGCCAAAATGTTTGCAGAACACTCAGTGTCATCTCTCCATACATCTGTTCTTAGTGATAATTAATCAACTCATCCATGTTTGTCTTTGTTGAAGACTACTTTGTCAAGTCAACTCAGATGAATAAAAATTCATTGGAATTATGATGTTCTGTAAAGTATGGTGACCCTGGACTTTGCTAGAGTATGCGTGGCTTGTTGGTGATCTCAGACCCTCCCTGCATGAGGTGTTTGGCTCTTTGTCTCACATCACAAATGAAGTCTGATTTTGGTCAAAGTTCTGTTTTACTTGAGTAATCTTGATGGAATGATCAACAATCTTCAGCAGTTCTGTTACTGATTGGTCCTAGCATATCTATTCTCATCTTATGGCTCATTGTCTTTAATGTATTTTAAAAGAAAACAACTTTGTCTAGGATTTATTGACTTCAGATAAATTAAAACATTTATATTCTTAAGTACACTCTTAACTGTTAATTCTTAACAATAAAGTATTTAACCAACCCCATCCCTTGTTTTATGATGATTATGGGCAGGAACTGGCTTGGCTACACCCCCTAGAACATGGATACAAACCCAACCAATTTCTATGGAAACAGTCTACTAAGCAGCACTCATCAGCCAATAAAGGTTATTTGAATGAGGACTGAGTACTGTACTTCTTCTGTTTCTACTGTTTCTGTTTTTTTTATCAAATGACTATTAGTACTAACTGTACTTATAGCAGCTGGACCCACAAGAAAAAATATAGATTGAGATTTGCCAGGAGGAACATCCCAGCTGAACATATAAAAACAGGAAATCCTAGACACAACCATAACTAAATCCAGAGGCCAGAGCACAATGGCCCTCTAACAACAACAAGTGAGGAGATACTAAGATTGGATTTTATTTTCCTCTAGTAGCAACTAACACTAGGGTTTCCTCGCTCGTGGCAAAGCATGACTGAAATAAGCAGATACCCTCTTCTAATGTACACTGAAAATATAGACTGTACGCAACAGTGTAAACATTTCCACATTTCACTCAAAGATTTTTACCAGGAAAATAATGCTGTGTATTTCTATCTCATAATTCAAAAGTAGAAATGAATAGTATTTTGAGTGCTCATAATCTGCATATTAAATAAGCATAACATAATTGTGTATATGATAAATCAAACATGCTATTGTCAGCTTTTCTATGACAAGCCATATATGACAAGCAACAAACTGCTATAAAAATTCTAAGAGGCTGTTAAAACTGAAAAAGCAATAGAAAGTAGCAGATTGTATCATGCTAAAAAAGTAATGAGTGTTTTCAGTTTTACAGATGCAATGAATCTTGATATAGCTGATCTTTAACAGGAGCACCTACTGATTAGCATCAGCTTGCATTACACTGTGTTCTGTGTCCTTCTGCAATACATAAAGGATACTAATAGCATCAAACAGGTTTAGATGGCTGATTTCACAGAAATAATTATTAACGCATTTGCAACAGAAAGCAATCTTTTTCTGTTACACTTTATTCCTAATACTGGCAGTAATTAAGTCTGCCTTTTTCAGTGACAACACTAATTAAACATGTCTGATGACATGCTGTGAACTGATCAATACTTCCCACATGAATTACTGGTAACCTTTAAGCAACATCTTCACTAAATCAAAACCTATCTGGCTCTGTAAAACTTGTGATAAGACTAGCCAATTATTCATATTTGTATTCCTTTCAAACTACTTTGAAGAAGACAATGATTTCATATTCATTTTATTGGAGTCCAAACATTCATAATCAGAATTCTGGCACCTAAATTTTCTAGGAGTTAAAAACTCAGGCATTCATTTTTCAGTCGATTTAGTTTTCAATATATATTGCGAAGACATTAATGTAATATAGCAGATATTGTGCTGGGGTTGGAAGTTAGATTTCAGGGTTTGAATATAACTGTAGTGTGATACTAAATAAATGATTGTATTAGTGTGTGCTTTAGCAACTCACATTTGCAAGACTCATAACACTAAAGATAACAAAAGGCAAAGAACTAAAAAAGACACTTTCACAGCCTGATTCCTGTCTATTTAATGTTGTCAGTGATAGCACTGCTGATGACTTGGAGCACAATACCTATGTGCTATAAAAGATAATAATGAAATTAAAAATAAATGAAAAAATGACCTGACTGTAAGTGCCTTTCAAGTATCCTGTGGAAATTCTTGACCAGGTTTATCAAATTAGGTTTGCACAGCGAGTTTGTGTGTGTGTGTTTGTGTGTGTGGAAATTCTTGACCAGTTTTATAAAATTAGGCTTGCACAGTGAGTTTGTGTGTGTGTGTGTGTGTGTGTGTGTGTGTGTTATTAATACCTAGATTGGTGTGATTTTCATAGTACCTCCACTAAGTTGCAATGGGAAGCTGGGAATAGGCAAACTGGTTTTAAGTCGCCTGAGAAGATTTTACACAAAATGGGGATAAAATAACATGTAAATCAGGAGTATATGGAAGATCTGTGACTGTGTTATGCTAATTAGGAGCTATTCATGCCTTACTGCAATCCAGTGCGCTTAGATGATATACAAGCAATGTTTAGCATATCTAGAGATTTCCTATATGTCAGCAGTAGAAATTAAGTTTTTTGTTGTGTGTGCCATCAGTGAACATGTTTTAGTGCTGAGGGGTAAGTGTCACAACTACTAGATATAACAGGAGGATTAAAGTATAAAGGAACAGGTGGCATATTTCCATTATAAGTATTGTTTTTGTTTCTTCCTTTGGCATTCCTTGCTATGTTTTCTGACATTCCAGAAAGAAGTGCTGCAGTAATTTTATTATTTATTTATTTATTTACCAGGAAATTCTGACTGGACATAGGTCCTTTTTCAGTGGAGGCCCAGGGAGAAAAGCTCCACAGTATAATATATGAGCAACAGAGTTACATGAAGAATGATTGTTATACATACAGTGGCAAACATAGTATTGAACCGGGTATTCAAATATCTAGCTGGAGACTAAGAATAACAGTACTATGTATATACAGATTGTAATAAAATCAGACCGATACACAAGCAGATATTCCACTAGAAAGGTGTAACAAGCTAGAAGGGCTAAGAGGAATAGTGGGGCGGGGCTAGAAAGATTGAGAGAAGAAACTGAATAAGTAGTTAGAAGTGGTCATCAGAAGTAGGTAGGTGTAAGACAGCTGGAGATGTATTTGGAAGTTGAGATGAAGGAAGGTAGTTGAGAATGTTATAAGAGGGGTCAGAGAGAATGAGTAGGGTAAGGCAGGTTACTGGGGAAAGCCAGAGCCTGCAGAAGAAAAGATTGCAGTGATCCGACAGTGGGAGGCAGAGTGGCTAGGGAAGGGGTGAGGAAGAGGAGGTAAAAAGAAGGTCACTAGTCGGGACTGGTGCATGGACATATCCAATGACTTTTTAAGTGAGATTTTAGTACAGCCTTTAAGTGATTGCCTGATGGTAGTGTGGTTATAGTGGAGGGGAGTGTGTTACATAATCTGGATATAATGCAGGAGAATAAAACTTCCCCAGCTGAGTTCCTGGCTTTGGTTACTAGAAGTTGATTTTTACTGCTGGAACATAGTGGTCAAGTGGTGCAGTAGGGCTGGAGAAGGTTTAGGAGGGATGGGACATTAAGAGGATAGTTTACTAACTTATGAGCAAGTGAGAGTTGATCCAGGTAAAGAGGCTGAGGGAGTTCAAGCCACTCAAGTCCTCTAAGTGAGATACAGTGGTGGCTGTGGTAGGATGCACCAGTGGCAAACTTAGCAATTTTGTTGTAGCAAGCCTCGAGCTTATTTAGGTCAGTCTGTCTAAGGTTGTTAAGTATAGTAGAGGCATAGAGTAAAGTGGCGATTAGGTGGGAATTCGCAACAGAAGGTCTTGCTGTTTTGGTGGGGAAGTGTTTGTTTCTATACAATGACCCTAGTTTTTTGTGAACTTTTTTTTAAGACAAGAGAAATGTGAATGTCAAATCTGAGATTATTATCATTCTTAACACCAAGTAGTTTGGTGTGTTCTGTTGGGGAGATGATGGTATTGTCATTAGCTAGAATATTAAAGTGGGGGATGGTTAGGTTAGATTTTGTAGGTTGGAAGATGAGGAGTTTAGTCTTGTTCGGGTTGAGTATTAACTGGGGATTAGATAGCCAGATTTCTACAGAGGAAAGGGCTTCCTGTGTGATCTTATGGAGTTCAGGTATAGTTGGGGCTGAGTAGATGAGAGTGGAGTCATCTGTACACTGTATGAGAGAGGCCTGCTTGGTGGCTGTGAATAGATCATTGGTGAAGAGTGAGAATTGTAGGGGACCAAGGATGGAGCCTTTGGGAACACCAAGTGTGACAGGAAGTCGAGGAGATAGCTCATTATGCCAAACAATTAATTGTTGGAGGCCAGTTAGGTAGCTGTAAAACCAATCAGTAGCTGATTGTGAAAAGGATAGGTTAGTGAGAACAGAGAGGAGTATCAAAAGCCTTGGATAGATCCAGGAATATAGCAGAGGAGAACAGGCCATTATTTTTATGGTGAAGGATAATGTTAGTGAAAGAGACCAAGGTGGGAGTAGTGCTGTGGTATGGCCTGAAGCCATGTTGGGTGCTGGAAAGGAGGTTATTAGCTAGGAGGTAGTCCAAGACTTGAGAATGGATGCATTCTCTTATGTGTAACTAGACTGATTTTGGAGTACTGCATTCCTGTTACTGATTGTAAAAGGTGTCATACAGAGTTTCCTCTACCGCTCAATTACTACAGTACTGTCAATCAATAATTGATTTGAAACTTAAGCACTCCATGCTTGTTTTGGCCCCCATTTCCAATATGTCCTCAGAGCATCCATAGAGATATGATACCCCTCATTACGAGGGCTGGTGTTAGTATTTTGTGGGCCCCAGGCACTTCCAATCTACATATCACCCTGTCACTGTCACCCTTCCTAAACAACCTTTTAGTTCATGCTGCAAACATTTAAGAGTAGTACACACAGACTGACTTGTATCTACACTAATCTTGCATTATAACAGGCCTATATACCAAACTATGTTGGCCCATCTCACAAGGGGCATTTACAGTTACTGGCATTTAGTAGCAACAATGATACATTGCACCAACTCTATGTACAGGTCTGTACTTAGGTAAAATGGTGCACTAGGCCTACTGTTTCAGCCACCTCCCACACACACAAACATATACACTTCTGTCTTCCCCTGTTACCCCCCACCCCCATTTTGGGCTACGCATACCAAGCAAATTACTTTTTTACCTTTTCTCACATGTTGCCTTACTCTTCAGCTTTTTAAAGAAGTTATAACCTTCTATATGCTCTGAAGTGCATTTTAATGTTTTTTTTCCTTCTTCTTTTTACATAACCTTTTCATCCAGTGATGGCTTGAACATAAATTATGATTAGGGAAAGAAACTGGGTTGCTGTTCAGCCAGTTGTTGTCTGGATACACAGGTCCTATCTGGGAATACTGTCTGGCTCCCTAACCCTTCCCCCAAAAAAGGACTGCCAATGCATCACTCCGGCATAAAACTGGGATAAAAGCAGATGTTCAAATTGTCATAGTCATATATTTCAAGTGACTGCCGGCATACATATACATAGGATGCTGCATCATGCCTCAACCCAAACTGTCAAAAGCAGCTACCTGTATACATGCCTGAAGTGTGATTGTGAGGAAAGTGAAAACATAGTGATTACAGTAATGTATTTTACTTTATTTCTCCTAGACTTTACACTCCCCGTACACAAGCTATAGTAACCTTCTTTGTTCACCTCTGAGGTCTGTGAGAAAAGTCAAGAAAAAAAAACATGGAGCTGTTATTCTCAAAACCAAATTAAATAAAACAACTGTTTGGAGAACTAAAGTACTGTTAATAACACTAGGTTAAAACCTTATGAAAAAACAAAACTCCAGTAAGTGCTTTCATCTTTTAACTTGAGACTTTTTCAAACGGAATACAATTGGCAATAAGGAACCTTTATATACTGCAGGATCACATGATTAATTGGCTAATAATTCAGTGCTCTAATCCTTCAAATAGGCTATAAAATCTTCTGTGTTGCTTAGCCCAGGTGGATAGCAAGCACTCAGCCTCACTTGCCATTGATACTCTTTTCAGCCCAGTTCTTCAGTATCAGACTTGTTGTCATACCTTACAACATGAGCTAATACAATGAATTTAAAATCAGCTTTGCACTTTTTTGCATGATAATTTTTGCTCAAAGCATTTCTCTCATTTCCTGCTTGTTAGGCATATTTATGTTCATAGATTCTCTTATATAACTCTCACAATTTGTCCTACAAAGAATGACGTACAAGGCATATTTGTAGTTAAATAAACAACAAGCTTAGATCTACAAGTAAATTTGTCCTTATTTCTGACTGTAATTTTATTTACTATTACTTCAACTCCAGTATACAAATAATCACAAAAATGGCAGTTTAAACATTTAAACTTGCCTCTTCGATTACTCTTTATTTCAGGTATACTTAAATTACCCTGAAAATAAACTTTTGCCTATCTTTTGTGTAGATGGGGGTCTCAAAATGGCATTTGCTAATTCTACATTGCTATTGATAATATTCCAATTCTTTCTTGATTGTTTTTAATTTCATATGCAGCGACACTGTTAGCTTCTTGCATTGACAAGTTATAATTCAATGTATTACTGTCATCTTTTTTGTTATTTCCTAATGTTCTATGATCGTCTACTTCCTTGAGTTTTTCTTCTACCAGTCTTGCTGGATATTCTCTGTTTATAAATCTATTATACAAACAGACTTCTTGTAAAAACTCTTCTTCTTTTGTCGTGAGCATGTTAGTTGTCATTATTTGCCCTTTTACTATGTTGGATTTGGTTTTCTTGGGTGCATACTAGAATACTCTAAATAAGCATTGTTCTTAATTTCTTTCTTGTAAATTTTACTGATTAGTTTTCCATTTTCTTTGGATGCCATCACATCAAGAAAATTAACACTATTTTCACTATATTTCATAGTATATTCTAAGAATGAACATACACTATTAATATATTTATAATACTCCTTTAATGCTTCAACACTTCCCCTCCAAATCAAACACACATCATCTGTAAAGCATTTAGATATGAGGATATTCTGGATGAAAGTACTCTGAAAGATATCAGTTTTCTTCCACCCATAAGATGCTGGCATAGCTTGGTGCCATGGCTGCACCCATGGCCACTCTGATTTTTTTGTGACATTACATCTTTTTATTAAATTCAAAAAAGTTGTAATTTAAAACAATGTCAGTAGCTTCCATAATTAATTGTATTGTATTAGTTGAAAAAAGCTTGGCATGTTGAAAGAGTTACAAAGAGGAAAACAAACTGTGATTTATGTGCCCAGATAAAGGATGAGGATTAGTAATCTTGCATCAATTAGAGTACGGACATTTGTTTAATCTATTGTATGATAGTACTTATACAGAAGTATCTATTAATGAGATACAGGTTGCATACCACAAAATGTATGCTGTTTTATATGACATGCTCATGCAGGGTGAAATCCAACTGGATGAATTCAAATTTCTGTCTGTTATGGAACCTAGAATTCCAGCGATTTTTGGAGTGCCTAAAATCAATAAAAATGTTGATTGTCCACCTTTCTAACCTATTGTTGATAAAAGCACATCAAAAACAAGTTTATAGCAGAATATATTGAAAAAATGTTAAACCAAGATGTTTATAATATCTATCATATTTGCAAAGGTTCTTAAGAGTTTTTGAAAAGAGTAAGCCAGTTAAGTAGTATTTCAAAAATTACTTTTATTACTATTGATGTGCAAGATTTATTCTGCTGTATCCCGCACATAATTGGCCTTGAATAGTTGTCTGAATATTTAGCTGAACTTTTTAAAATGTCACAGAGTAAAAATAATGTACTCAGTGCTTCAATGGACAGTGTATTACATAATAATTATTTCTTTTTTGAAGGCCATTATTTTCATGAAAATAAAGATATTGCAATGGGAGCAACTTGTGGGCCTTCGTATACAAATACAGCCATGGCCTCATGGCAAAACAAGTTTTTATTTAACAGCTACTACAGAGATTCTTGGAGCATGTACACATGCTTCCTGGATGATATTTTTATAGCTTGGACAGACAGCATGGACAAAATTTATGACATACATAACAATATTACAGTTTTTTTTTAATTCGCAAATAATGTAAGCATGATTCTATTGCATATTTAGATGTCCAGCTAAGAAAAGAAAATATTTCAGGGAGCTTAAGACTTGCTTTTTAAATATATTGGAAGCCCACATATTCTAATGTGTTTTACATTATACCAGCTGCCATCCAAAACATCAAAAGTGGACAGTTATTAAAGGCCAATTTGTGAGGGCAGCAATAATGGTGTCTAGTCATAGTGATTTTTTTTAAAGAAATTGATTTACTTTCCACCCTTTTCTTTACCCTAAAAGCATTACTTAGATCCTTAAGTGAGGAAGTTAAAACAAAAAGAGCTCAAGGTATATATATATGCTACTTTTACAGTATGAGACTACTAACCCAGGTAGTATAGAAAATTAATTTAATGATATTCATGTTATAGAGCACCATTCTAGTGCATTAGACAATTGAGTGTATCAACCACAAGCTAGCTATGCACACACCTTTGTTACCACATATTCAGCTGACATCCCAGCAGTTAGCAATATCATCACAAAAAAATGGAAGTTATTTCAAATGATAGAATTTTATGTAAATATTTAGGTGAAGCACCTAACATATCCCAGGATTCAGCAAGCCCTGCATGGAGTGCAGAAATGGTGCAGGAGCTGCTGGACACAATATGGCCACTGTGCAATCTAGGAATAAGCTCCCGGGACGTTCAAGAGGGCTCCTAAACTATTCCTGCACGGACACAGCTCCTGTATGCAAATTATTCCATTTGCAG
Organism: Protopterus annectens; assembly: GCF_019279795.1. Lineage (NCBI taxonomy): Eukaryota > Metazoa > Chordata > Ceratodontiformes > Protopteridae > Protopterus > Protopterus annectens. The sequence continues at coordinate 641,904,393 of NC_056732.1, forward strand.
GTGAAAACCATGCAAATGAGGTGAATTTGCAATCCAGGAAGCTGGCAGCTGGCAGCCGGCCTTGAAGGCCAGTGTAGTCTGCAGAAATGTACTCGGTTAGTAACCGAGTATATTTCTGCAAACTACAAAATGGAGCCATGACAGCTCCAAATAAAGGGTGTATATTATGTGGAAAACATGCCAACAGCCAAATATATGGCCACTGGCATAGAAAACAGTTGCCGATTCCAGCTGTTTAAGCGTAGGGCAGCGGCGAGCAAACAGATTCGGGCCGAAAATTAAAGAAAACTTGAAATAAGCATTCTATCCATATTCACAATTTTGCCATTATACTCAGTGGCAGACAGAAGACAACATGGCCAGTGAATAGTGGTTGCTAAGGGGGAAGGCTCAGTGTGGGACTTTTAAATAGGCATTAGCAGTCAATCCTATGCAAATGAGGGGAATGATACTGAATCTCAGTTTCCCCCTCAAAGCTAGCCCAACCGTGTCAGTGCAGGAAGGACATGGTGCAAGCCTAAGAGCCTAAGAGCTAGTGACATCATAAAGGGCTGTGTCAGGCATACTGTAAGCTTATTGGAGTCCTGTGGCTCAGGTTTGCCCTTCACTTAGCAGAGCTAAGCAAGGGTGTGTGTCTAAGGCTGCCTAGCACTCTTTACATTGCCTAAACGGATGTGCACGCTGCACACCATGTTTTAAAGGAAAAAAAGTAAACCAGGAAATAGCAGCTCCATGCACATCTGAGCACTGTGTTTGTGCGGTGCACCCCTGGGCTTAAACAGGAATGCAATGGGAAGGGTAAACAGCAGTAGGGAGGTAATCAAGGAAAACTAGCATAGCTGGCAGGTGAAATGTATCAGAATCAATCACTTACACAGGCAGCAGCCCAGCCCAGCCCAGCACACCACTATAAACTATGCAAACACCTTACCCTCTATTTTTTCCCACAAACTCTATACCACTGGTGTACACAAGTGAGGAAATTGTGCCAAACAAAAGCAACACAATGATAGAAGCTACAGCAGCTATCATAAATCAACATGTGGAAGAGGCTAAGGGTGGTGAGGACGAGAATGCTGATGACCAGCCCACAGGGAGGAGAAGGAAAAGAGAGTACAGACCGATGGTAACCTACCAGGGGCTACATGAGCTGGAGATAGTGGAGCACTATAGGATGGACATGGACCTCCTGCAGCAAATTGTTGAGCTGTGCCAGCCACACCGCACACACAGAACCAACAGAAAGGAACCCATCCCAGTGGATACCAAGGTATGTGTAGGCCAAAGAATACTAGCCACAGGTACCTTCCAAAGGCCAACTGGAGATATCATGGGGATCTCACAGGCATCAGCATCCAGGGTACTCCACCAGTTCCTGAATGCCATGTTAGCACATGCTGGTGAGCAAGTATATTTCCACAACACCTGTGAGGTGTTGGCCAGCAATATGCATCTCTTCCACCAAATAGAAGAATACCCTGAGGTAGCGGGTGCTATAGACTGCACGCACATATGCATCAAAGCACCACCCAGTGAGCTGGGTAGGGTCTACATCAACCGCAAGGGCTTCCCCTCCATCAACTGACAGGTTGTGTGTGATGTCCAGGGCATTATAATGAATGTGTATGCTAGTTGCCCTGGAAGCTATCATGACTCCCGCATTTGGCTTCTGACACAGCTGTACCAGAGATTTGCCAATGGGGACATTCCTTATGGTCACCTAGTGGGGGATGCTGGTTACACACTGAAGCCGTGGCTGATGACACCCATCAGAAATGCACACACACACAAACAAGAATTCCATAATGAGGCACACGCACAGACCAGAATCATAATAGAGCGTGTGTTTGGAATGCTAAAGTCACAGTTCTGGTGCCTGGACACATCCGGTGGAGTCTTGCAGTACTCACCAGCTACATGTACCCAAATTGTCATTGTAAGTGCCGTGCTACACAATATGATCCTGTGGAAACAACTGCAGCAGGAACAGCATGGGGCAGGGCCACACAGCCCCCCCCACCATTGCCATGGCCTACAGGCACAGAGTGACTCAGAGGAGGAACAACCTGAGCTTGCCACAGTAGGCAGAATGAGGCATGCCCAGTATGCCCAGGCCATGGCAAAGAGGCAATGCATAGCACATACACTGACATGGTAGGAACCCAGGGAATTACGCGTCTCTCTGACTCACACATACAGTAAAAGGGATGCCAAACATGACACTACCTGTGCTTAACCATGTATAGGGAGTGTACTAAGTGCATCTGACATAGTCAGCCCTCCTACACCATCCTCAATACTGGCACAGCCACAAGGTAAGTCACTCTTCCTAGCAATTGCTGGATGGAGTAGTATGTGTTGTTACTTATATCTACAGTATGGATGTGAGCATGCAAGGGAATCGGGTGGCTGAATGGGATGCCAACAGATAGTAGACACCTATAGTGGCAGCATGAGATCTCTAGCAAATACTGGTGTCACCATAGTAGCCAGTGCTAGACAAGGTGACAAAACTCACTGCAGGAAATGTGCTGGGCCACATGTGTGTCCATAGGACACACACATGCCAGTCAGGGAGGCTCATATACCCAACAACAGTCTCTGCAGCAGGACAGGTGCAGACAAACACAAACAAAGGCTGTGCTAAGGCCTCTGATTGATGGCTATGGAGAACACCCCCCCCACAGCCCTACACAGACTACAACAGGTCAGGCAGTGGGATGTTAGTTCTAAAGGGCAAGAAGTCAGAAACTGAAATGTAGGTCAATCAGACCTAAGACCTGTAGTACACTGATATGCCTTTAGTCAGCATGATAGGTTAGAATACAGAATGAAATGGATTACCTGAAATATCAATACAGTCATAGCAAATGTGTACAAAGTGTCAGGTGTGCCCACCCCAGTCCTATGTAGAAATGTAGTAACAGTCAGGTGTGCCTCCTCAATCCTATGTAGAAATGTAGTAACAGTCAGCTGTGCCCCCCAGTCATATGTAGAAATGTAGTAACAGTCAGGTGTGCCCCCTGTCCTACGTAGAAATGTAGTAACATAACAATCAGGTGTTCCCCCCAATCCTATATAGAAATGTAGTAACAGTCAGGTGTGCCCCCCCAATCCTATGTAGAAATGTAGTAACATGTATGTGTAGGTATAATAACAGTGGAGCACAGATTAGCTGAGCTGGCCAAGGTAGCAGGATAGATTGTAGCATGTGTACAATATGCACGGCTGTATGTGTTAGGTTGGTGTGTGTTGTATATTGTGTGAGAGTGGTCAGTATGTATGCATTGTGAGGTTTGTCCTGGTGGCCATTGGCCAGTACTGCCAATGACAGGGCCAAGTTCTCCCAACTGCAGTGCCAAAAACAAAGCTTCCCAGCAAAACACATTCCAACAGTAAGCCATAGTAAATGTTTAAACATAATATGTGTCACCATCTGAAAGATGGACAATGCATGAATGTGGGCCAGACATACAGGCAGTACACAGAGGGAAGTACCCAAGACAGACAGTGTATAATATGTAACTGTCAAAAGGAGACACCCTTGGAATTGTATATACAGGTTAGCAGCACATTATTTGGGCTTGTAGTAGGGAATACCAATGTCGTCTGGCCAAACACTGGCAGACCACAAAGGTCATAGGTATGAAATATTGAGAAACAGCTGATGTTCCTGCACAAGTCAGCATAAGTGAAATGCCCCATGCATATCTGTGAGTCAGATGCAAGTACTATCCATAGCACACATGCACCTAGCTCACCCCACCACTACTCGCAGGTACCTCTCCAGTCTTATCCCTGCTGTTGGGAATGAGTACAATATGACCCCCACCTCTGTATGGCAATAGCTAAAGAATCAGCATGCAGAACAGGTATCCCATACAGGTGTGCCCCTAGCTGTAAACAGCACCCTGCCAGCATCCATACCACTGGATAAATAATGACAGAAAGTATTGGCATGAACACCTTGCACACCTACACTGTCAACCTAGAGGAATATAGTCTATTGCTGTCTAGGACTGTAGGAGTGACACAATGCAAGGGCCTGCTACAGCTGGCCTGCATCACAACCAAATGGCCTACAGTCATCTGCCAAAGGCCAGTGTCCCACCCGTACTGCCAATGTATGTTATGTCATGGACTCCCAAATAACAACATAACACAGTCCACAGAACCCAAATGTAAGGCCATATTGACAAATCCCAAGTAACGTGTCCACCATGTCCTACTGCATTAACTGTGGACCAACACCAAAATACTGCTGGGATGAAGTGATAACTATAGGGAACTTATCAGATAATGTTTGCATAATGTATGGAAGAGGATAGAATAATAGAGGAGTGGGTGGGAGCATGGGCAGCATGGAGTGTGTGAAGTCTGAAACTCAGCCGTCTGCACATACTATCCCTGCCTGCAAGCACAGGAATGGGTGGCTACAAACCTGCTCATAAACTACAAAGTGAAGGGGTAATGTCCAGAATTATGACCCCTGCTTCTGGGCAACCTGTGTGAATCTGTACAGCTGTGAGGTATGGCCACAGCAGGATATGGCCATACTGTCACGTTGATGGATGTATAAGCATGGGATCCTCAGCCACCACTGTACTAAGGTGCTGAACCATTTACACAGACCCAGCAGCAAGTGTCTGCAGCTTCCCCTCCAAAATGGCATGGTTGTGCAAGAATATGTAGGCTGCTAAACATGATATTGGACACAGCTGCATTCACCCTGTGTTCCCCAGGACATCACTGCAAGCAAATATGTATACCTGACAGTACTTGATGACATAAAACATGACAGTGTAAAACAGTACATATGTCTGAATATCTCTGCTAACACCAGAATCATGTAGCAGAAGCAGCACAGACACAATTATCTAAAGTAACCCACTATCCTTTGCCCATTTTGACCCCATATTGTCAACCAATCTACAGGTATCCTGTAGAAACAGTTTGCTAGTTGTAGGTGTAGAACACAAACGTCTGCACTGGAGTACAATATACCTGGAATGGATTCACACATTCATTACAGAAGGTCATACTGGGCATGCTCCCTCACTTAGAAAAATGAAGGCCATGTCAGACAACAAAATAATGAAAGGTCATACTGGGCATAGGTTCATAGATTGGTACTAGGCTATCAGCTCTAGGGCCTATACAAGCCTAGCCATAACAATTCCCTGGCTATTTCTTCCCACATTATTTACTTTCCTGGACCCCTGTCTAGAAGGGCGACTGACGTGATCCCTGGGGTGAATTTCCTTTCTCCCATCCAATCGTCAAGGTTCCTCTTGAAGAGGTCCAAAGAGGCACTCTGCTTGACATGTATGGGCAATCTGTTCCAGAGTCTGGGGAGTCTCTGGGTCAGGAACCTATCCCTCCAGCATGTGTTGTTTATTGTGATGACAAGGTTTAGATCCCTGGAGCGTGTAGCTCTGAGGGACTGGGATTTCTTTAAGTGTAGCACGTCCAACAGCTCTGGTTTAAACACATTTTATACATATTTTATATTTCATATATATTTTATATTTTATATTCATGATAGCAGTCTTAGACATACATGTTCATACATCAACATATCTATATATATATATATATATATATATATATATATATATATATATATATATATATATTTTGTTATGAATGAAATAGTAGTTTGCACTCTTTTCTTATATGTCATATATATTTATATTTATATTTATAGTTTATATGTATACATGGCAATAGTTTTATAAAGGTATTGATAGATAGATTATTTATATATATTATTTATCATATTTATTATATTTATTATCTTCTTCTTTCGGCTTTTCCCGGTTAGGGGTCACCACAGTGGATCACCTTGTCCGCACATTGAATGGCAATGGAGTTTTACGGTGTCGAGTTGCCAGCCCGGCGCCCAACCTTCCACAGAAGGCACACTCACACGCACACCTAGGGCCAATTTAGAGTGTCCAATCCACCTGCAGCATGTCTTTGGGATGTGGGAGGAAACCGGAGCACCCGGAGGAAACCCACGCAACCACAGGGAGGACATGCAGACTCCGCACAGAAGGCACCCCAGCCGAGGATCGAACCGGAGAACCTCTTGCTGTGAGGTGGCAATGCTAACCACTGCACCACCGTGGCCGCCCTATATTTATTATATTTACTATAAATACATATTAAATATTGATATATAGACATATTTCACTATACTTACTTTTTATATATATATATATATACATATACATTTACATTATTATATATTTTATGATTGACGTATTTGATTAATATGATATTTGACTATGAGTTCTGATTGCATAGATACTCACTGCATGTCTATGGCTCTACAAGTTTTTGTCAGTTTAAAGTTTTAGTGTGTTCCCCTTTTAAAGATGTTTTTAACAAGATTGATCAATTGATTAATTGAATAATTACACAGTGCACCAGTTTCATCCTGAGTGTATATAAAGTAAAATGTGGGTTCAGTTAAGTAGATCTGAAGAAGCGTACTTCGTACGTGAAAGCGCTTATCTGTTTGTTCTGTTCGTTAATAAAGGTGTATTCCAGCATTGGTGGTGAGTTCTGCAGTGTTTTTATCATATTGACTGCTTCATTTGACTGCTAGACTCTTCAGGGACCATACGGAGATTTATACTGCATTTCGTGTTCTTTTTTCATATCACCTGAGGTTCCACACCATGGAGACACCATCCATCGAATTGGATTATAATCCTGGATTCAGAGATAATTCCTGCAATTGGGACAATATTATTTACCAACGAGGTAATCCTCTTTTGAGTCTTGACTTGTATACCCAGACCAGTACACATTTTGCTGCTGGTAACAACAACAGTGATAATATAATTGAGTTCAATAGCCTCACTAAAGAGCTAGAGAATGATCTTTTTAAACTACAAAGACACTCTTGGCAACGTAGGCATCTTGAGGCATGCTTGCACTTTAAAGTTATCCCCCGCGGGATGCGGGTTCTGTGCATGCCTACATACGGTGAACAACACCCTATCCTGCTCAAAAAATGGCAGGATTTGAATATTGAAACTGGCTTTAGCTACATAAAACTTCTGCTAGAATATTTTGCACCAATTGAACTAGCTTTACAAAAGAAGATTGAAGCTTCACGTAAAGATATATGTGAACGCTTCACTTCTGAACATCATACAAGGAAACTACAATATATTTATTCTCAAGTTAATATCTTCAGTGAGAAACTGAAATTCATCAAACAACGGAAGTTATGTAGAGATCATAACGATTTTATGTTGGGTAATGTCTTCGTATGGCCGAGAATGCACAATGGTTCGTATAGTGATGTTGTCATGACAACGCATGATAGAACTGGCGCAGCTGACACGTCACCATCGAGCGACATGATAAATGCACATTCTAATAAAGAGCGCCATGAGGCTACAGCAACCATGTCTGTAACTCCATTAGATAGACCATCAGAGGAGATATCAGGGGCGTCTCTGCTTCCTGATACGGATACGCCACCACCAAACCAGCAGATGTTACGGAATACCAAGAGGGATGACAGACTTGGAGCCTATCCTAAAGACACAGCAACAAGTGCAGCGGGTTCGCGTTTTTTACCATATCCGATAAAAACATCCTATCGAGAAAGGGATCGTTCTCAGAGCAGGGGTCGCAATAGGAGGAAGTATTCGGAAGACAGGTATGGTCCGAGGAAGGACACAATGAACTGAACTCTTTAATTTTTAATTTTTCTGAATACAACTTAACTGATTCTGACATTACTTTACTAAACAAAGGACTGGGTTTTATACCCTCCCAACCCAGTAAGATAAATAACACACTTACTGACTTAAGGTTATTTGGGCGTTTAGTAGCCCTAAAAATGTTTTTTAAGAATGACAGTAATGGTTTTATTGATACTGATGCATACAAAATAAGAAAGGAAAGCAATTTTACACCTCCACTTCCATGGAGTGTTGAAAGTTTTATAAAAGCCTGTGAGAATGAGTTCTATAAATATTATTCTGAAGTGAAATATAAAAAATGTAAATATTTTAACATGACTAGTGAGGAAACTAAATCTTTGGCAGGTTTGAAGGATGATTTAACCATAACTATTAAACCAGCGGACAAGGGAGGAGGAATTGTTCTACTAGATACCTCAGAATATGTTAGAAATATATATATATATATATATATATATATATATATATATATATATATATATATATATATATGTATATTTTGTTATGAATGAAATAGTAGTTTACACTCTTTTCTTATATGTCATATATATTTATATTTATATTTATAGTTTATATGTATACATGGCAATAGTTTTATAAAGGTATTGATAGATAGATTATTTATACATATTATTTATCATATTTATTATATTTATTATATTTATTATATTTATTATAAATACATATTAAATATTGATATATAGACATATTTCACTATACATACTTTATATATATATATATATATATATATATATATATATATATATACATATACATTTACATTATTATATATTTTATGATTGATGTATTTGATTAATATGATATTTGACTATGAGTTCTGATTGCATAGATACTCACTATATGTCTATGGCTCTACAAGTTTTTGTCAGTTTAAAGTTTTAGTGTGTTCCCCTTTTAAAGATGTTTTTAACAAGATTGATCAATTGATTAATTGAATAATTACACAGTGCACCAGTTTCATCCTGAGTGTATATAAAGTAAAATGTGGGTTCAGTTAAGTAGATCTGAAGAAGCGTACTTCGTACGTGAAAGCGCTTATCTGTTTGTTCTGTTCGTTAATAAAGGTGTATTCCAGCATTGGTGGTGAGTTCTGCAGTGTTTTTATCATATGTTTTGTTTATTGTGATGACAAGGTTTAGATCCCTGGAGCGTGTAGCTCTGAGGGATTGGGATTTCTTTAAGTGTAGCATGTCCAACAGCTCTGGGTTTGACATGGCCTTGTATGTTAAGCAGAGATCGCCTCTGAGTAGACAATATGCGACAGAGTATAGCTGGAGTTTTTTAAGGCGGTCAGCGTAGGGCATCTGTTTTAGGCCTGTGATTCTTTTAGTGAGGTATTTCTGAGGCCTTTCCAGTTGTTGCAGATGTCTTGAGAGGTACATACCAAATGGGGCATTGTATTCTATAATGGGTCTAATGAGGGATGAGTACAGTGGGACAATGACCTCCTTTTTTCTGGATGAAAAGCCCTTCGTGATGAGGTGTGCCACATAGAAGAATTTCCTGACTGTTGTGGTGATGTGGTTATCGAAGGTGAGACCACTGTCCACCTGTGTCCCTAAGTCTCTTAACACACTTTTTGTGTTTAGTGTACTGCCACCTATATGGTAATTCATGGATACATGTTTTTTCCCAAAGGGGATAACAATACATTTCTTGGCATTGAGCTTGAGCCCATGGCTCTGGCACCAAGCATCTGTTTCTGTAAGGTCCTTTTGTAGAGTATCCACATCATTTGGGGATTCAATAATGGCTCCCAGTTTGCAGTCATCTGCAAACTTTGTTAGCCAGAGTCCCTTAGTGTTGACCTGTACTTCAGAGAAGTAGATGCCAAACAAGAGCGGCCCCAGGATTGAACCCTGAGGTGCTCCACTTGTCACTTGTCTGGAGCTGGATTTGGAGTCGGCTACTTTTACAGTGTGGGTTCTATCAGTAAGCCATTTAGCAACCCATTGGGTGACATAGGGATTAATGCCCAACTTAGTAAGTTTATCTATGATTCCAGAGTGGGGGATGGTGTCAAAGGCCTTGGCAAGGTCTAGATAGGCTGTGTGGACCACCTTACCCTTGTCCATGGCTCTGGAGACTGATTCAAAGAAGTCAATCATGTTCAGGAGACAAGATCGGCCCTTCACAAACCCAAACTGGGTGGGGTCCAGTGTTTGAAGGTTGCCAATGTCTTTGTTTATAAGTTCCATGATAATACGCTCCATGGCCTTGCAGATAAGGCTTGTCAGACTGATGGGACAGTAGTTTCCGGCATCCAAGGTGGATCCCCCCTTGTGGATTGGGATAACTGTAGCTCTGCACCACTCAGTGGGCACGAAACCTGAGGTGAGGCTATGATTAAACATGACACTTAGATGAGGTGCCAGTTCATATTGTAGTTTATGTAGTACACAGCCCGGGATGTCATCTGGTCCCATGGATGCTGTATTCTTGGCTTTAGAGAGTGCGTTTTATACCTGTGTGGCCGTTATTACTGGAATTTGGCAATCTTCCGGTATTGAGATGGGCCATTTAGGGGGTGAGAGGGGGGTGAAGTTGGCACTGAATCGATCTGCCAGGATATTGGCAATATCCTTCGGATCAATACATTTAATGTCATTCTGTTTTAGCTCAGAGCAGATCTGAGCATTGCCATTTAGATTCTTGACATAGTTATAGAATGTTTTGTGGTTGTCTTTGGAATCTTTGGCAATTTTATTTTCGTAACTAGCTTTGGAGGATTTTATGAGGCATCTCAGTTTCTTACTGAGGCTAGTAAGGGAGTTTTTTGCATCCTGGGATTTTCCACTTTTCTGCAAAAGTTTCTTCCTTTTGTTGTAAAGTTTGTTTATGGCAGGGGACCACCAGATTGGCTTCCTTTTTTTTGGATGAGAGCATTTTGGTTCTATTTGGGATGGCACGATTCATGCATGAATGGATGTGCTCATAGAGTGCCTTAGTGTAGGATTCAGCAGTTGAACTTTCAGTTGCCATCTGCATGGGTGTCATGAAGTTTGTCACTTCTGACTTGAGTAGCATGAAGTTGGCTTTGGAGAAGTTTTTTATGGTGGTTTCTTTACTGGGGGGTGGGGGTGGGATGTGGATGTTAAGGGTAATTAGCTTATGGTCAGACCTGACTAACGAGGGGGTGACCATAGGTATGGAGCATTGATTTCCCATGTTGGTAATGACCAGGTCTAGGATATTAGAGTAATGAAGCCCATGTCTGGCAACACCAGTGGATCGTACATAACTGACAGTTGCAGATGTTAGTGCAATCACTCCTCAGTACACACCAGTCATGATTTGCACATACACTGGATAGAAATACACACATATATCCAAGGACAACACACTATAATAGGTCAAAAATACACATACATAGATGTATGGAAGAAAGTGACAGTGACAAAGAGCCTCCCATCATGAGGCCTGTCCCACCCAACACACATCCAATTGGCTAAAACCACATGATGCGCAAATGTCAATCACTCTAGACATTTGCCTCTGGTATCCCTCAGCACTATAGTGTTTGTGGTGCTTGTGCTAAATGTGTAACATGACTGTGCAAGTCAGTAGTCATCTAGCAGCTGTATACACATACCTGTGGAATATAAACCTGTGTGTGCCTGAGTGTTGTGTGTCTGCCTTTAGATGAATGGGTTATGACCCATGCACACACACACTGCACTCCCCATAGCCCTACTATGGTGCAAGCCTGCTGATGTCTTCACCTTGAAATACACCTTTGGGGAAGTAGTAGCCCAGAAATCACTGTGGCGTGTCCTAAAACTGTGTAATGCTGTAGTGTGATGTACTAGTGAGATAGGAGTTCTAATCCCAGATGTGGTAACTGAGAGTGTGTTTGTCTGTGTAGGGATCAATGCTTTTTAGGCTACTTACACTCATTACAATTTCAAATGCTCTACTTTGGCAGGGCTGCTCTTGTCATTCACTTTAAAATACACCTTTGGGGAAAGGGAAAGAGTAGCCCAGTAATCTCTGCGGTGTGTGTATAACTGTAATGCTGTATTGTGATATACTAGTTAGGTAGGACTTCTATTCCCATACATGACAAGTGTAAAAGTGTGTTTGTTTGTCTGTGTAGGGATCAATGCTTTTTAGGCCACTCACACTCACTACAATTTCAAATGCCCTACTTTGGCAGGTCTGCTGTTATCATTCACTTTAAAATACACCTTTTGGGAAAGATTATCCCAGTTAACTCTGTGGCGCATCCCATATCTGTGTAATGCTGTATTGTGATAAACTAGTTAGGTAGGAGTTCTATTCCCAGACATGGCAATTGCAAACATTTGTGTGTTTGCTTGTCTGTGTAGTGATCAATGCTTTTTAGACCACTCACACTCACTACAACTTCAAATGCCCTACTTTGGCAGGGCTGCTGATGTCATTCACTTTGAAATACACATTTGGGGAAGGAGTAGACTAGTAATCTCCATGGCATGTCCCATAACTGTGTAGTGTGATATACTAGTTAGGTAGGAGTTCTATTCCCAGCCATGGCAACTGTGAAACTGTGTGTGTGTGTGTGTGTGTGTGTGTGTGTGTGTGTGTGTGTGTGTGTGTGTGTGTGTGTGTGTGTGTGTGTGTGTAGGAATCAATGTTTTTTGGGCCATTCACAGTCACTATGTACACCTAAAAATGGAGAACATCGATAGGTGTGCAGTAACAGTGGCCTGATCCAAGCCTCCAGAGAGCACCCCTGCAATACCAGGTACAGTTCTCACTACACCTGTTGGCCACAAAACCAGGACCAAAACAATAAAGGTGGAGGAGTGTCCATATTCACCAAGGATATTCACACCACCAGGCTACTTGCCCAACAGAATGTGTCTGAAATACCCCAGGTGCAACTAACAGTAGGTTAGACTCCATTCCAAATTGTATAGCTTGCTACAGATCCCCCACCCTGTCCCATGATACCCACTACAGCTTTTGAAACATACTTTGAAATATTATGATACAAGCAAACATCCTAATACTGGATGACTTACACTACCCTGCTATTAACTGGGAAAACTACTTGTGTACCAACACATGTGCCCAACGGTTCTTGGAAGTCATAATTCCCAATGCCCTGGATCAAGTAACCCATAGTCCCACCAGGGCTCAAATATCCTAGACCTGGTCATTACTAACATGTGAAATCAGTGCTCCACACCTATGGTCACCCCATCTGTGGTTAGGTTTGCCCATGAGCTAACCACCCTTAACATCAACAGCCCTCCTCCACACCCCAGTAAGGAAACCTCCATAAAACACATATCCAAAGCCAATGTCATGCTACACATGTCAGACGTGACTAATTACATGACACCTATGCAGAGGGGCACTGAAAGGATGACTGCTGAATCATACATGAAGGCATTGTATGAGCACATCCACTCGTGTATGAATCGTGCCATCCAATATAGAACCAAGATGCTTCCCACCAAGAAAAGGAAGCCAGTGTGTTGGCCCCCTACCATAAACATACTGTACAACAAAAGGAGGAAACTGTTGCAGAAATGCGGGAATTTCAAGGATGCAAAATACTCCCTTATCAGCTACAGCAAGAGGCAGAGATCCCACAAAACATCCACCAAAGCTAGTTATGAACATAATATAGCCAAATATGCTAATGAAAACTGCAAGCCGTTCCATAGCTATGTGAGGAATCTAAATGGCAATGCTCAGAACTACTCTGAGCTACAACAGGATGGTATTAAATATACTGCTCCTAGGGATATTGCCAATATTCTGGCAGATCGATTCAGTGCCAACTGCACCCCCCTCCAACCCCCAAAAGGCCCATCCCAACATTGAAAGATTGCCATATTCCAGTAATAATGGCCACATAGGTAAAAACCACACTCCAGAGCTATGACAACAGCAGCCTTGGGACCAGTCAACATCCCAAGCTGTATACTGCATGAGCTACAAACTGAACTGGCACCTCGCCTATGTGCCATGTCTAATCATAGCCACACCTCAGGCTTCATGCCCACTGTGTGGCACACAGCTACATTTATCCCAGTCCACAAGAGGGAATCCACCTTGGATGTTGGGAACTACAGCCCCAGCAGTATGATGTGCCTGATCTGCAAGGCCATGGAATGTATTATTTTGGAAATTAAAACAAAGACATTGGTAACCTGCAAACACTGGACCCTAACCATATTGGGTTTGTGAAGGGCCGATCATGTCACCTCAACCTGAATGACAACTGTGAATCCATCTCCAGAGCTGTTGATGAGGGTAAGGTGGTGCATACAGCCTATCCGGACCTCGCCAAGGCCTTTGACACCATCGCCCTGTCTGGAATCATCAATAAATGCATCAAGCTGGCCATTTATCCCTATGTCACCTGATGGGCTGCCAACTGCTGTACTGACAGAACCCACACTGTAAATGTAGGTGACACCAACCCCAGCCCCAGAAAAGTGACAGTTGGAGTACCTTAGGGTTCAGTCCTTGCAATGCCCTTGTTTGGCATTTACTGCTCTGAAGTACAGTCCAACATTATGGGACACTGGCAAACAAAGGTCTCAGATGACTGCACACTGGGAGCCAATATTGAATTCCTACACGATGTGGATATTCTACAGAAGGGCCCTACAGAAAGACATGCTTGGTGCTTGAGCCATGGCCTCAAGATCAGTGCCAAGAAATATGTAGTTAGCCCCATTGGGAAGGGACATGTACCTGTGAAGTACCACATAGGTCACAGTACACTAAACACCTAAAGTGCGATAACAGACTTGGGGACACAGGTGGAAAATGGTCTCACCTTTGATAACCACATTGCCACAATGGTCAGGAATCCTACCTGTGTGGCACATCTCCCACTAAGGGCTTTACATCCAGGAAAAGGAGGCCATTGTTCCACTGTAGTCATCTCTCAGTAAAACCAGTACAGACTGCAATGACCCCTTACATATTTGGGTCTCTATTATAATATTGACATCTTAAAATGTCGACTCTCACTTGTTTGACATGAAAATGTCAAAGTCCAAGGTTCTCAAATGGCCAAATCACTGATTTCTTTCCAATGGAAAGAAACTGGTTGGTCGTTCTGTTACACCTGCCCTTTCCCTGACTGTAGTGCTGTCTCAGAGAAATAATATTTAGTTAGGGGGGTGTGAGAGGCACAGCCCCCCATGTTAGGGGGAGTTGGGGAAGAAACTCCCACTTAAATATGTTTGATTTTGTGTGGCGTTGGTGTTTGGCCAACCGATTTCTTTCCAACAGAAAGAAATCGGTGATTTGGCCATTCAGGAACCTTGGCGTTCAACATTTTCATGTTCAACAAGTGAGAGTCGACATTTTAAGATGTCGATATTATAATATAGACCCTACGTATGTACCTCACAAGACATCTGCAACAACTAGAGAGGCTACAGACATACCTCACGAAATGAATCACAGGCCTAAACCAGATGCTCTATGCTGACCATTTGAAAATCATCCAGCTATACTCTGTCACGTATTGTGTTCTCAGAGGTGATCTCTGCTTAACATACCATGCCATGCCAAACCCACAGCTGTTGGACATGCTACACTAAAGAATTCCAAACCCCCACAGACACATGCTCCAGGGATCCAAATCTTGTCATCACAATGAACAATACATGCTAGAGGGATGTGTTCCTGACCCAGAGACTCCCCGGACTCTGGAATAGACTGCCCATACATGTCAAGCAGAGTGCCTCTTTGACCCTCACTCCAGCACTTCACAGCAATCCTGCCCTTCCCGTAACTCCCTAACTAGCTAACCTAACACCCCATTTATGCAGGGGCCAATCTCCCCTGCACCCCCTTGTGGGGGGGGGGGCTGCACCCTCACACCCCCTAACTTAATATTCCAACTCCGAGATTGCACTACAGTGAGGAAAGGGATTATTTCTCTAATTGCACTGTATCATAATCCCATTACAAGAGCGAACATTATATTTGTGAATGCACAGTCCATTCACAAAAATGATGTTCGCTCATGTAACCTGCACACATATGAAGTATTCAAACATCTGTCGACTCTCACTTGTTGAACATGAATACTTCATAGCTGTGCAATTGCATGGTGACATTTCAATGGTAAACCGCCTTATACACATGCCCTGTATGGACAAATGCCACTGACAACAGAGAATACCTGTATCATGCTGTCAATGTAGGTGCAGGATCAACCTGGTGTCCACTGCCAGTTCTCACCATATGAGGCCAGGAATGGCACTTCTGATAATAACAATCTGTGTACACAACATGCCCCAGATACCCCAGGTACACTTCCACATGTCACAGAACATGCATGTGGGATGTGTGCACATCCCAGACACTGTACATTTCATGACCTATAGAACACATACATGGCAAGCATTGCACAGCACTGGCCACCCACAATAGTATCCCAGATGACTGGATGATGAATACAATACCCACCTGTGTGGGCCAATCCAGACACTACACCACTGAGCCACAGAGCAGACCATCGTCATGCGGCCTGATGCCAAGGTATACCCTTTACCTAGCCTTGTACAGCCTTCTGGCACAGTCAACAACTACACACCTGTGAAGCAATGCACCCATGCATATCAGTACTGGCAAACTGTGTCTGTGTATGTATAGAGTATAATGATTAGGATGCCATTCACACTCACTACACCTCCCATTGGCCTAAAGTATGCCTTCTAATGTCAGACACCCTAGCATACCCTTTGCCCATATATCATCCTGATAACCCTTGTGGTGCATGCAATACCTGTGTTTTATTGTATTGTGGCAAGCTAACTTGTTAGGAAATCTAAGCCTGACCCTGCCAACTGTGATAATGTGTGTGAGTCCTTGAGAGTGTGTGGCTGTGTTGACCTTGACACATGTTCATGTGGACAGGCACTTGTACTACACCTACCTTATCCCTCCTTTATCACTGTTGTGGAT
Organism: Protopterus annectens; assembly: GCF_019279795.1. Taxonomy (NCBI): domain Eukaryota; kingdom Metazoa; phylum Chordata; order Ceratodontiformes; family Protopteridae; genus Protopterus; species Protopterus annectens. The sequence continues at coordinate 641,921,069 of NC_056732.1, forward strand.
GTCACTCACCATCGAATATACCTTTGGACAGCTCACCAACATATAAGCTCTGTGGCCCATGCAATAACTGCATAGAATTGTGATAGCAATACATAGTCAGTCAGGAGGTTGAAACCCCGTACTATAAGTGTGTGACACAAACATGCTTTGGTTTTACTCTCCCACCCCCTCCCTGTCTTACATTGTCTCTGTCTGTCTCTCTCACTCCCTCTCTGGTGGATGTAGAGAAGTACACCTGCTTTGCTTAGGCAGCAGCTTGTGTTTTGTAAGGGATGCTCATGATAAGCTGATGGCCTCTGCACAAATTCCAGTCCCCTACTAGCTGACTGCATGTGGGACAGCTATGGTAACATTCCCATAGCCAATTGCATTGAAACACACTCCTATAACTAGGAACATCATGTGGGTGTTGGCCCTTTTCATTCACTGTGAGCAGGACTTCATGTCGGTATTTGGCAAACAGCAGCACAGATGGTAGTAGGATATACCTCTAACAACATACACTGTGGAGACAGGCCAACAAACAGGAGGGATATGTTCCAGACATGACTACCAAATGTAAGTGTTGCTCTTCTACCTTTGGAGTAATGTTGGTTTAACAGGGTTGTGTGGATATGGCTGGTCTACATGATTTAATACCTGTCATGACAGTGTTATGTGTTTCAGGAAACACCCACCTGTAGGGTTATCTGCAGATTGGCCAGTGTTTTGAGTCTTATGTGTGTTGTGTTACTCACAGTTCACCTATTTTAGAACTGCAGAAACATAGTCTGAGGATTGCATCAGTACTTGGTGACAGCCATGTGAGTAACTGACTTCATATCCCTCATAGGACATATGTCACAACAAATCATGTTACAACAATAAATGTATGAGGGTATGACAGCAGCACACCAATATTGGCCCAGTGTTTGTGGTTCCAGCCACAAGCCTTTCAACCTTTGTGCATATGTCATGCAGTAAGAGGTGCATATTTTCTGTACACCATTATGTATTGACATCATACCTGATAACAAGCCAGTCAGATATCAGACTGCTAGACATATTATGTATAGTAGGGGTTATTTCTTAGGACATTCTGTTGTTGTGTGTACAGTAGTGGGGTCTGTATACATATGGAGATTGTCGACGGTATGTGTATTGCGAATACGTACCTTGGCCTGTGTACAGACTGTGGTAGATGTCATTGTTCTTGGTCCTGTTCTATCTGATGTTACATGCTGCTCCAGTGTATGATACCCTATCAGCTCACATGTTTGTAGGGCCAAACACACACATGTCCCATACCACAGACAAGCATTGGACTACACTGTGTCGTGATCCAGGTAGGGTTAGTGTGTGAGTGGCACATATGAGGATGGTGTTGATTAGACAGTCCATATAGTGTAATATTAAGCTTGCGTACCATATCTGGCTGTGGCTGTATTCACATTGGTTGTGGGTATACACTTTCACACAGGTGTCTGTTACTCTGTGCTGTGACATGCCTGTAGAGCCTGCTATATTTGCAGGTACATGTGTATTCCCCAATACGAAATGTAGGCCAATGTTGTGGCAGTCTGCTTGTAGTTTGCACAATGCTTTGTTACATGCCTGGCATCTTAGTGTAATTACTCAGTGTGATGTTATGTCCAGATATTTGCAAGATGTACTGCTGTCGGGCCAACATAACTGTTGTGTATTTCTGACAAAGCTGTGGGATGTTGTACTGATGTATGTCACTAACTATTGGGTAGTATGTGGCCATGTGACCTCTGGACCACCAGTTATTATGTGTCAGGACAGACAGGAGTGTGTGAATGTTTAAACTGTGTGAGTATATGTAGTCCAGTATTTACATGATATACCCATGTACATGGCTGTTAACATCCACATTGTCAGGCATGGTCCACATGACTCACACTAAGAGGATCTGTGCATACCTCTGCACTGACCAGAGTGTGCCAGACTGTCCACACATATATTTATCATATCTCTGCTGTAGTCCACAGGATCATTAATGTGCTATCAGTGGCACTATACAATAATGTCCTTAGTATGTCTGTCAGTAACTGATGGCATACATGTCAATAGCAGATGTGACCTCCCACACACAACATGTCTGCTAAGACAAACCCTGTTACAATAGCAACAGTCTACATATATAGCTGTTATACATACATGTCATCCCCTTGCACTAAAAGGTTGAGACTATTGGTTTTGAGGTATGACTCCACTCCATGTTCTGGACATATGGTAAACATATATGTATTTATATATATATATATATATATATATATATATATATATATATATATATATATATATATATATATATATAGATATGTAGACATATACATATCTACATACAAATATGGATATATATATATATATATATATATATATATATATATAAACACATATAAATACATATACACATCTATATATGTCTACATGGTTTACTATTGAAATATCGAAAGGCAGAATAAAAAAGGGCCTTAACACCGAACAATATAGACGAAATTACACATACTCGAATGGAACCAATGTCAAAAAGTAGCTGTTAATGTCGAAAATGTCGATTATGACATTTTGTGGCATTAACAACAATACCACCCTTGCCATAACTCCCTAACCCCTACACATAACATCCCGTTAATGCAGGGAGGGGGCAAGTCCCTCTGTACCCCCCACACCACCCCCAATTATATATTCCAACTCCATGATCACACTACAGTGAGGAAAGGAATGTATTTCTCTAACTGGACTGTACCGCGATCCCTGTACATAATCGAACGTTATATTTGCGAATGCACAGTACATTCACAAATATCTGTATATACAGAGATATATATATATATATATATATATATATATATATATATATATATATATATATATATATATGTATATATATATATATATATATATACAGAGTGATCTATAAATGGCCATATATATGATGCAATATACAGATGTGTATATATATTTATATATATATATATATATATATATATATATATATATATATATATATATATCCAAATGTCCAAAGAAACCCAACGACGGAGGAAACAAATCGTGGACACAAGCAATGTTCCAAAATGTGTTTCACTGCTGATAGCAGAAAAAACAAGTCACAGACACAAACGCTGCCTCCCAACGTTGCTTCCAAATAAGCCTGTGCTAACCACAAACACAGACACAAACGCTGCTTCCCAACGCTGCTTTCAAATAAGCGTATTGCTGCTGGTAGCAAATAGCGTTCGACAGAACGTCAGTCTAAAACAAGTTATAAAATGGAACAAACCACTTCACTCCTCTCCGCTTCTTCAACAATCACAAAACTGCTAGAAAATTAACAAGTTTATTCGTAAGCGCTTTCATGGTCACAGCCGCTTCATCAGACGTTATAGCAAACAGGAAGTAACATCCACTACTCCAGTATTTTTATATGGTTGTATTTGGTTGGATAGATTTGTAGGTTAATGTTTTCTCTTCATGTAAATTCATTGTAACAGCCATCTGATCGTTACAAATCTTTTAATGTTTTAGGCTTTTATACTTAAACGGTATGACACATAAATTATTAGATATATAGTATAGCATTACATTTACTATGCATATTTATATTGTGTATTATAAATTGCTACACTTTTGTTTTATTATGTGTATCGTTTTAAATTACGCAAAGGATGTTGAGTATTTAAAGTGGATGTTACTTCCTGTTTGCTATAATGTCTGATGAAGCGGCTGTGACCGTGAAAGCGCTTACAAATAAACTTGTTAATTTTCTAGCAGTTTTGTGATTATTGAAGAAGCGGAGAGGAGTGAAGTGGTTTGTTCCATTTTATAACTTGTTTTAGACTGAAGTTCTGTCGAACGCTATTTGCTACCAGCAGCAATACACTCATTTGGAAGCAACGTTGGGAAGCAGCGTTTGTGTCTGTGTTTGTGATTAGCACAGGCTTATTTGAAATAACATTGGGAAGCAGCGGTTGTGTCTGTGACTTGTTTTTTCTGCTATCATTGGGTTACAAAACTTTTTATATATATACATATATATATATATATATATATATATATATATATATATATATATAGATATATATATATATATCAATTAAAAAACACACCTTCCTTACTAGAGGTTTCAGTCCACCAGGATAACTGCAATTAAATGTAAAACATTTGTAGTTCAAAAAATGGCAGGTAGTTCCAGTGTAAAAAAACTTATCTTTATTCAACCACAGACGTATAAGAGCTTTCACAGATAACTTCTGCTTCTTCAGATACACATGCATGCTGTCTACTGTGTAACTTATATACAAGTCATAATCCTCTTAAAGAAACATCCTTCATTAAGTAAAAACATTCAGTCCTTCACTGTGTAAACATGATTCTAAAAAGTATAATGCATAACAAACACGTAAAAAACACATGTATAAAGAATACATATATAAAAAAATGCACATATAAATATACAAACATAAAAATGTGCTCAAATATAAACATATACTGTTAAAAATCTCTAATACTTAATGTAAGTGACTTAACATTTCATTTGTTCAATGGTCTTGCTTTAAGTTTTGGTCTTATAGGTATCCTGTCGTTTAACCCATGCCCAGAATCTGCTTTCAGTCTTATAATCCATTTTGCCTCAAGCTGTTCTGTCCTGTTTCTAATGTTACCCATTCTGATGTTGTCATATATTTTACCTATAACTAAAAAAGTTAAATTGTGTGTATTGTCATTCACTCTAATATGTTTAGATAATGCACTAACATCACTTTTTTTCTGTATCTAGTACATATGTTCCTTGATACGATCTCTAAGGGCTCTATCTGTTCTTCCCACATAGAAACAAAAACATACTGAACATTGGGCTAAATAAATAATATGTTCTGAAGCGCATGTAGCTGAAATGTTAAATACATATTCCCTGCCTGTGTCAGGATGTACAAACTTATTACTGTTACTTATATATTTACACATGGAACATCTCCCACATGTTGAAGTCTGGCCATCTCTTTTCCTTATATTTTCATTCTTAAAATAACAAAGTCTTCTCTTTAAAGAGTGCATATTCTTATGTGCAAAACTTGGTCTAGGTTCCAATAAGAAACTAATCTCTTTATCTGTCATCAAAATTTCCCAGTGCTTTTCAATTATATTTTTATAGAGCCTCACATCAGTGGAAAAAAACAGGAAATCTTATTTTATTTTCTGTCTTCTTTTTATGTGTTGTATGTACTGACATATTATTCCTTTTAGAAAAATAAGGTCTAGCTATATTTTCCCTGATTTCAACCACAATATCTCTAGTTTTATTAATTTCATCCTTATGGTAACCTCTCTCTACAAAATGTTAACTCAACTTTTCAGCTTGTTGTTCAAAATCCTCTGTTCTTGCATTAAGCCTTGATGCTCTAGGTAACTGGCTATGTGCTATACTTGTAAATATATGTGGAGGGTGCATACTGGTTCTGTGCACAAAACTGTTACAGTGACATTCTTTCTTATATAAATGTGTATATATCCTCCCTTCCACATTTTTTTAATGTTAACATCCAAAATGTGAACTTCTTCTAATGACATATCCACTGAAAATTTTAAGTAATTTGTAGAGTTATTAATGTAATCAAAAAAATCTGTAAACTGTACCTGTATCCCCCCATAACAAAAAAGGTCATCCACAAACCTACAGTAATACAGAATATGTTGTCTGTATCTCCCCTTTAGAATAAACTCATCTTCCCAAATGGCTAGTACAGCACTGGTGTAGCTATTGGCATAAGAAGTATCCATAGCTATGCCATGCCTCTGCCAATAGATAGTTTAATTGAACATAAATATGTTATTTTCCAAGACTGTCTTTAACAACTTAATAATAACTTCCACGTTCCCTTCATTAAATTCTTTACAAGACTTACAAAACAACTCTATGTTGCTTATTCCTTCTTTGTTCGGGGTCATAGTAAACAGTGATGTAATATCCATAGTTACTAAATACACATCTTCACAGTTCTTATAATTTTCACAAAAATCAAAAAGTCATCCAAAAAGTGTTTTGTGTCTTATATTATATGCCCTATGTTATTCAAATATGAGCGGAGGGCTTTCTCTCTATATATATAGAGGCTGACTCTGTTGACCATCCTTGTCCAAAAACTTGTCAATCTTACCATTTCTAAAAAGTTCAGTGTAAACTGTATTAATATGTCTTATGACACTTTAAACTCTAACATTATTTATGACAGAATAAAAATGAGCATCTGACAACATTGTTTTCATGTCATTCTGATATCTTTTCACATCATATATCACTAAAGGACCTATAATTAGCTTCTAAGTTTCTAAGTGCCAGATGCTCATTTTTTGTCAAGTTGTACCTCTTTAATTTAGTAGTTCTATCACTTTCATTAATCTTGTGTATGCCATGAATACATAGTCTTTCAAAGGCATTAATCACTGGATTAAGTACTGGTATATATTTACTTTGTTTTCTAAACATTTCTACACTGTCAACACGTTCATTACTTTTATAATTCAGTTTTAAAGTCAAATTTCTAGTAAACAACTTTAAATCAAAAATTACCTTGGTAAAGTCCATCTTTTGGCTTGGAATAAAGGATAGTCCTTTCCTTAAGTCACTGGTCTTTTCTGCTGTAAGTACATGGGACGACAAGTTCCAAATAATTGTTTCTTCTGGATTCCTCAGGCCTTTTTTATTGTTGTCGTCCCTGTTACTTCTTCAGTTTCCTTTTTACTCGGCTCCTGCTTCTCGACCTTATTCTCATCCCCTTCTCTCCTGTTTCCTTGATGGGAAGAGGAAAAACCAATTTGGTGTTAAAAGTAGTTGGTACATTATGTTGTTTTCTTGCTGGTTCAACAGTCTTTGGTACTCTGTTGGTTAAAGTAGTTGCATTCCCTGTATCTCCATCAGCTCTATGTGCTTGTGCCACTGTTTGAATTGTTTTTTCCCTGACGACCTGCTCTTCATTCCTATCGTTGGCATTATTTCCCCATTCAGGGTGCTGATGGTGGGTCTATATTATAATCTCGAAGGTTTAAAACTTTGAATCACTAAAGACCGAACTTTAGTGATCGAAGTCTTAAACCATTGAAACCAAAAAAATAAAAAAAATACTAAATTAAAAAAAAAAAACTAAATAGTGTGTAGGCAGGAGGGCAAGCCCCCCTGCACCCCCACACCCCCCTACTTAAATATATCAACTAAGAGAATGCACTACATTGAAGTAAATGGAAATCTTCCCCTATGGAGATTTTCCATTTAAACATTCAATGTACTGCGCTTTCGGTATTCTCGTGTCTACAATATCGTATTCAATATTGTCAGACTTCGAGATTTTAATATAGACCCACTGACAGCTTCTAACTGTTGAATTGCAGTGCTGTTAGGTAGAATGACACGCCTCCCTCAACTCTGAGACGTTCTATTGGTCAACACGCTGTCAATCATACTGAATTTCATTTGTTTTTCTGGTCCTCTATAAAAATTGTTCTCAGTATGTGGCCAGCTAAAAACATTACCTGAACTGAAGTCTCCACGGTCTCTCACAAATTTCTTTTGCTTTATTTTACATAGTTTACGCTCATATACTGTTAAGGAGTCTATAAGTTCATTAAGACAGCTATCTGTATAATCGGAACTAAACTGTTCCATAATTTCTTCAAATTGCTAATCCACTAATACAGATAGGCGATCTATTTCACATTTTGAAAGCTTAATTAAAGCTTCCATATACTTAATGCTTGTCTCTAAGTTTATAGACTGCCATTCTGCCAGTAATTCAGGGTCATTAGAACCTTGTGCAGGCATTTTCAAGATGCGTAACCCATGGGGAACAATTCCTTCTTTCACATAAACCTCCATGTGAAACATTTGGAGCTGATGTACCTTTAGTTGCCCTCCATTGCATGTAACTTAGCTTTAAATGTGATGATATCAGTATTAAAGTTCTCACAGTCTTTTTCAATGTCATGAACGCTAAGAAGTGGGTTACCAACATTACTAGTAACATACAGCAGTTTATTTAGTTTGTTCACCTTCTTCACATGTATATTCTCCAGTACATAATCCAGTTCAATGATCTCATCTATTCCTTCTGCCATAGCTTCTTTGTGTATGTACATGCAGACATATAGCTACATATGTATATGTATATATCCATATCCTTGTCATGTGTAAACATTACTGCTGTGCATACCTTCCCAGATGTATCACACCGTATGTATCTGATATGTGTATATTTAGATATAACAACATATGTGATGCAACAGTAATATCATTAACATGTACTATACTACTGTAGAAGTCACAGCAATTGTTCAATACTATTCAATATGTCTACTGACAGATGTATTGGAAAACAACAACTGTCTTTACAGGTCATATATATACTCAAGTGTCCCAGACAGGAGACTTACACCCTTTGCTGCTGTACTGACAGCACATAGATGCATATTAAGCACATGGAATTAAATACACTTATTAAAAATATCATTACCCTGCTATTTTATCAGACTGGAATGTGCGCACTGGTTACTAGGGCTGAGCCATGATTAGCAGGTTTCAGAATTGCTGCAATATAAATGCTAAGTAGATTTGCGCACTAGTAAGCAAAGCCTACACGGTGTAAGCGTGTGTACGTTTAACAGTACGTTAGCACCACTTACCGTCATTCAAGAAAATGCAAACCTGCTTAAATCTGCTCAAAACTGCCTTAACCACAGCCCTTGTTCTGCCCAGCAACAAAATAAACAGCCCTTGCAGGTCTTGAACCCAGGACCCTGCACACTATAGTCACAACATTTAACCATTATGCCAAGACCTGTACGGCATGTCCCTGAGATTACAGACCCTAAGTTTATTCACGTAAGTTCACCATTCTGCATTACACTTGGAAACTTACACTCAATACCAATCATTAACATATCATTCTTCTAATTGCCTAGACAAGTAATCACAAAACATGACCTGTTACTCCATTACCTCTTTGACTTGATTAGAGTAGATTTTACAAGGGCTCACTGCTGTCATCCAGTGTTCACTCTGGTTATGTCCGAACATCGTCAGCATGGCCCCCATATGTTAGGGGCTACTATGGTCACTCAATAATGTCATGCACTGGAGTGTCATACGTAGCTATTGCTCAGTAGATGCAAGATATGTTGCTCAATCAACATATTTTGTGGACAACAGTAATATTCGGTAATTCCCAAATGTATCTGTAGTGCTGCATACGTGGATAGTTTTTCACCTTTCTGCTGATTGCAATTTTAACAGTATGCCTGGTGTCTATTTTCTCCCCAAGGCATGTTCCATGCTACAGACCTTATTATACTATCAGCTGTCCTGAGATTACATATCAGACAAGTATTCCTAGTGTCTCATGTGTCAGTCCATGTCCATGTACTGCACGATTCCAAAGGAAAGCACTGACATATGAACTACCCCACAATCACACATATGCATAATGGACACACACACACACACACACACACACACACACACACACACACACACACACACACACACACACACACTTACAGGTGAGGTTGCATGAAGATATTACACATAGACCTCCCATTACCCATCTGTCAACATGCATAACATATGATACTCAACAGCATGCAGTGCAGCTATAGTCAATCCATGCTAGCAACAGTATAAATGCGTGTGATGCATAGGCTGTGTTAGTATGTGATGCCCCTTCCCCTGGAAAACACTGCACCCATGTACACAGTATTGCTGTGCACCTGTTCAGCACCCTGCCATGTACTGTGCACCATACCTCACAGGTGTACACACCATTGCTGAATGTGTATTACTGTGACAGTTATGTCTGCTCTAATGCTCACAACCCCTATGTGTTTGGCTGACACATACCTGGGATGATATGTGGACAGATGTCATTTGTAAATGCCTGATGTCTGATTTACAGATCCATTATCAGTGGTGCATGCATGACCAATACTACACTATTAAACTGACTACCGTCAAACCTTACCATGGCTGTGGGGAGTGTACACACCCTTATTGATATGATGCCCTCTTCCTTGATATGCTATGGGACCACATTACTGCATATGTTAACATTATGTAAGCCTGCTGTGTGACATATGCCCTGTACAATCAAATGCAGTGTCAAACAAAAGTGTTAGTTGTGCTGATGCTGATTGAGATGCATACACTTTGTGGGTGCATGTGTGTGCACACCAATATCAAGACGGTTTGTTGCACCTACTGTTATATGTACTACAGCAGTCACTATTCTTGGCAGGGGTATACTAGCATGGGCCATCTGCATTTGCCAGTATATGGTCAGTCAGCCCTACATGTCCCCCAACTCTGCATGATTGCAATGTCAACTCATGTGCACATCCCTTTGAGTTCACACACTGCAGTCACTATTGCTCTGGAGTCAGGGTTAAGTCTGCCACAATTCCTGACCCTGACTGTGTGCAGATGCAGCCATTCATAGCATCCTTTGATACCCTGCTGCAGTGCACTAGTGTGTCATGATGACACCTCCTCCCCACCTTCAGCTTTTTTTCAGATGCTTGACAACTATGGCCTACACAAGTGTCAGTTTGCAGTGTCCCAAACACTGAACACCATGTGTAACAGCCTAGTCCCAGCTAATGAATGGCAAACATATAGGTGTAAACTGGCACCGGCATGGTACAGATGGGGATGGTGGGCCTGAGGTGGGGTGAGGTGTTGGTTGTGCAGCACATGTATCTTACATGATACTGTCTATTGGTTTCCAGTGTTGTCATGGTACACCAGTACACATTGCAACACATTTGGGGACTTCTTCTGTTATGCATATGCTACCTGTAGAGAGGCCTGGCTGATGGTTCTTGTGGTACAACTGTCACATCTGATTACCCTTACCCATAGGCCGCACATTTGCAGAGTCCATGCAATTGGTGACATGAGTACTGCACAGCCAGTACTTGTTAGACATTTCGGAAACCCCCTCAGTGTTGTGGCATGTTACTAGGCAGCCCACATGACTAGTTTGCTACATGTGACATCATCTGTCTTGGATGGCCATCTATTTATTTCCTACATCATTCCTGTCCCATACATCTTTGCCACATAAATGACTGCACTGTTTGATATGGTATATGCAATGGTGATGTATGGCTACATGTCCAGCTCATGGGTGCTACCTGTTGGGTATGGGGCCCATGCCATGTCATGTAAGATGTGTTCAAGTCACGGCTGCTTCTGTTGCAGGTAAGTGTGCACATTTGATGGCCAAATATCTTGGACAGCAGACCAATACTTGGTGTGACACTGGGGACGTGTACTTGCTGGAAGGTGCATTTTCATGACAAATGTATGCAGTCAGTCCCTCAACAGCTGCTCCCACTACATTTTATCTAGAGTGTGTGCACACATATGCTTAGAGTGTTTGTGAAGGTATGTATTCCCCATATTTGCTGCTGTAACCTACGATTCCATATTACACACTCATTCCTAATATTGGGACCACATTGCAGGTTGTAAGGGCTGTGGACCGCAGTATTATGATATGCCGTAGTGGTAGTGTAGATCTGTAACAGTTGCCATTGTAATACTGGTATATACATTGTTGTAGCACTGTATAAGGGTGATGTTTCACACATATCCCTATTGTAGGCCATTTGTCCCACCATTATGTTCATCCCTGTGGACACATTTTGCAATGACAGAATGTTAGTTATATTACATACCCTTCAGATACATCATCATGGTCACCACTGTGATGCAGTGCAGTTACCAGCAACAATGTGTGAACATTTACAGCATGTATTATGGGTAGGTGTGTTAAATGTGTTCACGGAATATACCATAGCCATAACATGACCAGTGTATTGGCAAGCCTGAACAAAAAACATATTCACCAGCTACAGGCTGCTGCCTTGGAGGTATACCAGAGGGACCTACATAAGTGTGCGAGAGATGTGATGTCAGTGGCCACAGATGTGGCATTGGTACAGGGTGGGTGCAGCATTACAGTGCATCAACAGTACAAGCCCACAATACTACAGCTTATACACATCTGTTTATTTCTAATAGGCAGTAGCAGACTATATATATGTCATCTCACATATGCATTATCTACCTGTACAGATGTGGATGGATATGCAACAGTGGTCTACTGATGTGCCCTTACCTGCATGCTCCTCTGCCAGTGTGTGGGTAGCACCCACCTCCACTATACTCTTTGCCAGTTGTTGTGTGTGCGGGTGGGCAGATGCTATGAGGCTGGCAAGGCACTCCTCAACATGTGTCGGGGGGATGGATGGTATGACCCTCCCATTGCAAGGTGATCCACCTGGACTGCAGCAGCATGCTGATGGGCATTGCGAAGTAGGTCACTGCAATTATGCCGTACCTGCTCATAACTGTGGTTATGCAGGGTGACATCATTTACCCTGTGGACAAGATCGTTCCACAGGGTGGTCTGCTCTTGCTGCTCATGGGCTTTTCTGGTGAATAACACCTGGTAGTGCTGCACCAGGTGTGTGATGATGACCTCAGTTTTGTCTGCTGTATAGACAGGGAGTCCTCTCAGGTGGCATCTTGCCTGAAAGACATAAAGATGGAAACAGGTCTGATCAACTCATACAGCAAGGTTATCATAGGTCTTAATACACATCTCTGTCTCACCCCCACCATATCTGCAACAACAATCTGATCACACAACTCAATATGTATTGTTACAGAATACCTACCATTGGGACATATATCGTTTTGCACCACACTTTGTGCTATGTGTTTGTAGCCATGTTCCCTGTGGGGACACTATGATTGCTGTCCTGTTACGGACAATGCCACCTGCATGCCATTGTAAGGGCCACTATGGTTCCACATATGCACGTGGTCTGTTTGCTATGTGATTGCTGCACATCTGTTGTTATATGTTATTGGGGATATCTATGCATGCTGTTGGACATGATCCAGGAATGTGTGGACTATTACTACCCACATATGTTCTACAACAGTGACACAATACCATGTTTAGGGAACAGTTGCCAGCAGAGCCACCTCTTCCACCTCATCTGGCCATATTACTAGGCCACATCACATGTGAGACCCACCCTGGGACCTCCTCATCTACTGGTCCTGCACTACCTTTAGGTGGAACCACCTCAGAGGATGGTGCCCCCATCAGGAGCACACACAGGCATGATCCTGTCACCTGAGGACAGGTCCAGGGTCTGGTGCATAGGGAGCTCCACAGAGACTTGGGGGATGTGCTACAGCATCTTGAGGCCCTCAGTACACACTCACAGGGTCCACATGCTTCTCCTGTTCAGCCTCCAGCCCAGGAACCTTCAGGGCCATGAAGCTGATGTTGTGACTGGCAATGGGTGGGGGCCTTGTTCTCATTGCTTCCGTATGGGTGCTCATGGGCCTTTCACATCGCAGAAGACACTCACCATCCAGGGTGTTTACCCACCACATGTTATATACCGCCCCTGTAGGCTGTCTTCTCTATCTACCAACCCAACTCACCTCTACAAATATAACTGCTATCTTTCCCCAAATTCCCAATCCCACCTTCACAGACAAGGGCAATGGGGTCCCAACAAGGGGTTCACACATGCCATAACCATCTATGTTACACACAATTACTGCTGTATATATATGCATGTGTACTGATATGTGTGATGTTCCCTCACACAAAGCATGCAGCACTGTGATGCAAAACTAGGGGACATGCATGTATTTATATACATATGTGTGTGTGTGTTTGTATAGATGTAGACATATATGTATATATATATATATATATATATATATATATATATATATATATATATATATATGTGTAGATATAGATTATGAGTTATATGTATATATATATATATATATATATATATATATATATATATATATATATACACACATATAAATGCATATAGGTGTCTGTATATCTGTAGACATACACATATATATATATGCACCAGTCAGTGTCCTCCATTTGCTACCTGCATGCAGCATGCTGTGTAGTACTTCCAATTATCACTGTCATGGCAACCCACTACTATAAATCCCTACATCATGTGGGTGTTGTCCCTTTACCTTTCCTGTATGGTGGACATCCTTCCTGTGTGTGGGCATCAGTGTTACACACAGCAGGTAGCAATACTTCTTACAAGAGAACTTGCAGACTCAGGCCTGCTACATACTTGTATAAGGTTCCAGAACAACAGACAGAGTGTGAATAGTGTTGTTCTATGCATTATATAGCACCAGTGTTACAGGGTTTGTGTACATACTAGTTTAACATGGAATGCAGTGTTTCTGCATAGCTCTCAACTATGGTCCTATCCAAATGATGGCCAGAGGTGTGGCTGTTATGTTTTGTCTGTCCACCACACAGGTCTTGTGTCAGATATATCACTGGCAGTGTGTGTGTTGAGTGCTATCAATACATGGCTACATCCATTTGTGTTTCTGACTTCACATTCCTTAACAAGGGTATGTTACAGACTATCCTGTAACACCAGCAACATACTCAGTGTATGACCACACTATTTCACATATGGGCCTGTGTTCCAGCCTCTGTCCTCCACCTACATACCAGGCTTTGTCCATATGACATGCAGTAAGGGGTTGTTATGTAGTGGCCTGTGATCATGTCATGCTGCCATTCCTGCCATCATTCCACTGCTGTTGTGCCCCCAAACATATTGTTGGGTAGGGTCCATATATATGTGGGCTTCAGCTGCGCAAAACATGTGTGCCCTTCTGCAGTCCAGAGGTCAGTGTATGTAACAGTGTTATATGCCCCTGTAAGTCAGTTTATGGAGGTATGCACCATAAATAACCTGGGTTGTTACAACATGTGAGGGATATCAGTAGTAAACCGCCTTAAGGTATATGGCTGTACATTGCCATACATTTCAGCTTGGGAACATTTCTGGCCTACTGCTTACTGCCATATAGACTGTTCTGTTTGTCAGTGTGATTGTGATGTTTTCAGTTATGCATTGTTATGTAACAGATGCACCCCATTATGTCAACTTAAGTCTTTTCCCACTAGGTATTGAGTACAAAGTGTAGTTAGAGGCTGGTGGACTATATACATTACTTACTGTTGATTGATTGTTATCATGTGACCCAGTCTGTCTTTACTGTTGTACTACTTGAAGGCCTTGGCTTGGACAGCCACATATGTTATGTTTTGGATTACTGTATAAAATGATCTGCTTCAGAGTTGCATTAATCAGTTAGTATAAATTTCAAAATCTAAACAGCTACATGACATGGCATATACAACTGTAATATTACCCAAATAGAACTTTCTTATGTATGCAAACCTGTGTGTGGTGTCATATCCTGTGACTTATCTGTGGGTATATGTTTCAGGCAAAAATTGTCTTTTGTATGGGTGACTCATACACTGTCCATTTGATAAGATGGCAACTATAGGAATACTGGCTATTCAGTATGATGTTCACCCTCTAAATATGTATCTTTCTATACATATCTCTGTGTGTGTATGTGTAGTTGCACACACACACACACACACACACACATATATATATATATATATATATATATATTTATATATATATATATATATATATATATATATATATATACATTTACATTTGTATGTATATTATATATTTATATCTATATGCATATATGTGTGTGTGTATATATGTATCTTTGGAATGTTTATTGCTTCCACGTTGTACATTCCCTATGGTAGCCAGACTGTACTGCATGATATGTTACTGATACCATCTTGACATCATACAGGTGGGATGGATTACTGTTAACGTCTTGTGCCCATGTTATGCAGGGTCCTGGGTGTGGGCCTTGCAACAGTTGGTATTGTATTGCAGGGCAGATCTGTTTCACTTTGGGGGAGGGGGTGATTTCAATACTTACAAGACGTATTTAGCTTGGGACCCCTCACCCCCATTAATGGTGCCTTTTTTTCATATATGTTTTTCTTATGTTCTCTTTTATATCTATAGATATATATCTATAGATATACTTATATATATATATATATATATATATATATATATATATATGTGTGTGTGTGTGTGTGTATAGACATATATATGTAGACATATATCTATAGATGTATGCATATGTATATAATATATATATATATAGATATAGATATAAATATACACACACACACACACACACACACACACACACACACACACATACATCTACATGTATAAATACATTTCCTGTACTGTTGAATGACTGTGCTGGATTATATGTTTGTGAAAACAACATGGTTATGTATATCTTATATGGCTTAGTGGTAAACAATTTTGGCTATGGTTTGCAGGGTTCTGGGTTCTAGCCTTGCAAAAGCTGTTTATTTTGTTGCTGGGCAGAACAAGGGCCATTGGATACCGAGTGATTAAGGCACGTTTAAGCAGTTGTAACCAGGTTTGCATGGAGGTAAGCACTGCTAACCTCCAGTTACAGTTTCTTATATTGATTTAGCTTCTCAATTGCTTAACCTGCATAGGCATTGCTTACCCCCGCGCAAAAAAGCTTAAACCCGCTTACTGCTGGTTAAAAGTGCTTACTCCTGCTTACCCCCGTGCTAATTTCTCTGCAGGAAATGAAAAAGGGTTTATAGGAAAGTGGTGAAAAAGGGGTACAAAGAGGGAAAGACAGTAGGGAAAATAGCCAGGGATGGGCAGGACGGGTGTAGGGAAGGTCCACAGTTGCCCATTTCTTCTACAGCAACAGTTGTGCATATACACTGATTTGGAGGTATATTTGGACACTCATAGCCCTGAGAGAGCGGTGAGGACAACAATAATATGCTGTGAAGCCAATTAAACCAGATTACATGTTTCCACTGGACACGTGCAAAATGGACAGCTATGTATTGGGCGAGTTTATTTTGGAAACAGATTGCCCTTTACTTTTTTTTTTCAGGTGAGAGTGGGATGTTGGGGAGGGATTGTAGGTATATTTGGGAAAGTAGGTTATGTAGGATAACAGACAAGACAGACAAGACAGCCTACTGGGGTGGTATATGACACATGTGGGTTGTAAACACCTTGGATGGGGAGGGGTGTTTGGAATTCGGAAGTCCATGAGCCTCCTAGCGGAAACAGTGGGACTGAGGTCCCCACACCTGGGCTGCCACCATTGCACCTTCATGACCCCGAAGGTCGCTGTGCTGAGGGCTGAGTAGGAGGGCCAGGCCGACCCTCTAGTTGCGCCACGCAGTCCTCAAGCTGGTGTAGCAGATCTCCAAACTCCCTGCGGAGCTCGCTATGCACCACGCCCTGGACCTTAGCAATGGGTGACAGTGTCCTGTCTGCACCTACTCCCAGGGGGAGTGAGCCCCATCCCCTGATGTGGTTCCACCCAAAGGTGGTGCAGAACCAGTGGATGAGGAGGTCCTGGGGTGTGCCCCAGACATGCTGGTGCCTAGTGACATGGCCAGATGAGGTGGGAGAGGTGGGTCGACTGTGACTGGCCTTCCAAAACATGTTATGGTGTTTCAATTTTACAACATATGCTGGTTAGTAATAGTGAACACATTCCAGGATTAGGTATAACAGCATGCATAGATATTCCCATTAACCCAAAACCCCAGATATGGAGCAGTTGCATAGCAATCAGAACACATGCAAATATGGAACCACAGTAGCCATTACAACAGCATGCAGGTACATTGATGGCAGCATGCCACCAATGTGGGAGTATTTCAACATGGCACATGCATAAAAACAAATTTCAATATTTATCAAACAATAGGACATATGTCCCAACACTAGATTTAATGGAGCTTATATCAATTGAGTTGTGTATTTAGTTTATTGTTGCAGATATGGTGGTGGGGGAGAGAAAGATGTCAATTAACAACTAATATATTCCTTTAGTTCTCATTACTTTCCTAGTCAGTGCTGTGATCTGTACCTTACAGGTATTAGCACACTACCCTATGGCCTTTGTTTGGACAGTGGTATGGATGTGGACAACTATATACATGAACTGAGTTTAACCTGCAGTATACACCTCTTACCTGGTATACCTGTGGAGGTATTGTTTGTTACCACTACCTGACTGTTTCTACACATATTCCCAGATTCCAGGTTGATGCTATGCACATATATGTCCATCTCTTATTGCATACACTCTGGGCATGTCTTGACACATGCAGGTGAAACCAGGACATATTTTAACTATTGCCCTCATAAACCTTTGGTGAGTTGTACAATGACAGGTTTGTTTTCAATGACATTTTCCAAATATGTACAGGTCTAACAATTAGTTATATGACATTAAATGCTACCTACATGTCAGAGATTAGCACACTGATATGCCAGGGGGACAGGGTAACAGCCAGCAGATATGGGCTGATTAACTGGACATTCTGGACAATTCTGTACACTTGTGTGGTATGATTTTGCATACAACTTACTACCACTCCCAGGATTTGAACCATGGCTGTGTCTGCTAAATATAAAACAGTGTCCATTACAGTTGAGTGTGCTATATAGATATTTCTGTGTATCTCTTCTCTGATTTATGTCTTTTAGTCTCCCTTGGTTTTACAATCTGACCTTGTAATTACCACACTCTTATACAGGGTTTTCTAGACAGTTATATTATGTAGCACAGTGTGGATTACAGTGATGAGTAATACCTTATTATTCAGAGCAACTGCAACACTAACAATGCCATATAATACTAGAGTAAACAGTACCAGTCCAGGATTTCAATTTTTTATTTCTAGGCACAGTTTTTGTATCTGAACGACCTGCAGGGGCAATGTTTGCTAGCACTACCTGAATGTTACCACACATATTACCAGATTCCACATTAGTAGTATGCACATACATCTCACTCTGTTACTGCGCACACTCTAGTCACAGCTTCACAACATGGGGGTATAGATGGGTCATACTCGGCTTACTCGGCTTATTACACTCATAACATTTTGGGGAGTTGCTAGAGTGACAGGTTTGTTCTTATAGATGTCTGACAATTAGTTGTATGTCATTATTTACTGCCTAAACATCTGGGATCATCCCACTGATTTGCCAGGGGAACAGGGTGACAGGCAGCAGATATGGGCCAATTAACTGGACATTCTGGACATATGGACAGTCCCAGGCTTCCACTTTATATTGGGAACCCTAGTACTGGCCCTGCAGCAGTCACTGGTCATGGTCTTTAACAAGGAGTGCTGCCATGACTTTGGACTCCCGGATGCCCAAACACTGCACCCAAAAGTTCACTCCTTCTCACATACCAGTCATACTGCCTGCAGGAGGAAGCTGCAACCAGTTATGAGATGTATTCCCATCTGTTGGATTTAAATAGGATTGATTTCCCACACTTTGCCATGATTGGACGGTTTTGAAAATGCTAAGCTATGGGCAAACCTGCTTACCTAAGGTTGGCATTGCTTAATGGAGTATACCAATGGGCAAACTGATTTAGCTGGCTTACACATTGCTTACACCTAGTAAGCAGAGCTGTGTAAAGCTTAGCATTGCTTAAATTTTAATTTGCATACTATTTGCTGTTTGGCATTGATTTATTATTCATTACATGTTATATATGTGTTTGGTATCCATGATTCATGTGTATGTCCTTGTGTTTATTAGGGGATTTCAATACTTTATAACACTAACACCTCACATCTAGTCTTAATGCAGCACTCCAGTTCACATATTTATGTTATGAAGTAGGTTATACAACATAAAACTGTATATACATTCCTTTCACATGTTAAGTTTAATATTCCTATAGTGATGATCTGTTTGGTGATACCTCAATCTTATGCACTGCTGTGATGGCTTAGTGGTTAACTACTGTGACTATAGTGTACAGGATCCTGTTTATTTTGTTTCTGGCCAGAACAGCAGCTGTTGCATACAGAGTGATTAAGGCACTTTTAAGCAATTGTAAGCAGGTTTGCATGGGTTTGCGGGATGTTAAGCAATGATAACTTCCAGATAAATATACTTACAGAGTGTTAGCTTCGATATTGCTTACCCTGTGTGCACATTGCTAACCCCCACGCAAATGGGCTTAAACCCACTTACTACTGTTTAAATATGCTTACTCCCACTTACTACTGCTTAATAGTGCTCATTCCTGCTTACCCCCACACTAATTTAGACAGATATTTAAAATGGTTCTTGAGAGGGTGGTGGATTTGGACACTCTATGGATTTATCATTCATTACACATTATACCTTTGATTTGTATCCCGGATTCATGTGTACATATACTGTATGGGGCACTTGTGTTTACCTGTGGATTTTTACAACATTATTACAATGCCACCTCACATCTGCATTTAATGCAGCACTCCAGTTCACAAATATATATTATTTAGTAGGTTATGCAACAAAAGATATTGTTCATAAAGTGATTTGACATGGAAAATGGAATGTACCGGAGTGAGACTTGAACCGGGAATGACTGCTCGTAAGGCGAATGCTCTGCCCAATACACTATTGCAGCAATAATTAATTTGCAAATATATTGATATATATCCTCTTGTGCCATTTAAGCTGCAGTATATGTAGCTAAGCAATGGACAAACCCATGCACCTATGGTTAAATTGTATCTGTTTGATAAAAAAAAAATTAACTTGTTTATATTATTATATTTTAACTATTGCTCATAAACTTGGGGGGATGCAACCACTTATGAGCGGTTTCACTCATTGTTTTTACTAACCTGCCATTCTTGATTGCAGGGGGGTGTATATTCTGAGAGCTTTGCTCTCAGACATGCCCCCTGCAATCTTACCCGCTCCGTGTCCATTTAGGAGCTCAGGCAGCTCACCTTCATTAATATGCATAGCGCGCTGCCATGCTGCTCCTAAACAGTCGCTTCCGTGCAGGACTAAGCTAGTCCTGCGCAGAAGATTAGTGAATCTGGGGGATAGTCTATCAAAAAGGTATTTGTTTCAAAAACATATATGATTTTATCGGGCATTCTAAAGATAAAACAATTATGGGGTGCATGACTAAGTGTGGGGCATGCTCACAATGCCCTTTGATTTTTGTGTGTTGTAGCCTTTCCATCAAAAATATATCCAACTCAATCACTGGAAAATGTAATTGTCACACAAAGGGGATTATTTATCCTGCAGTATGTCACCAGTGTAATAGTTTTTATATTGGTAAAGCAGAATGCAAGCTTAGAGATCATATCTACAAGCATAATTATGAGATTAGAAAGGCTAAATGTACAAATGCTCTCTACAAACATATTCAGCAGTTTCCAAACCAAAATTTTTGGTTTGCTATCACTGAGAAACTAGAGGTCAGCCCAGATGTGGGTCATGGAAATTACTGATTGAAGAGAGAGCTTTGGTGGCATATATTTTTGAATGCTTCAGTCCCCTTATGACTTAATGATGTCATATCTATACAGTGCTTACTCAAGAGGAGAGCATATGATAAATAATATGCTTATATTCATTATCCTCTGTTTTTATTCTTTAGGGTGAATGTATCAGCATTTGTGTATCATTTTTGATTATATCCTGGCTTAAGTTAGTGATGAGTAACAATTATTCTCAGTTTTATATCTTAAATATACTATTTTAAATACATGTACTTGTCTTGACAAATGTTGCTTTAAATATACACTTGCTTTGCTTAGATGGGTGTCATGTGACAAGGAAGCTATTTAAGTGCAAATTTTGAATTGTTCTGGTTTTATCTGAAGACAACTGCATGCTTTTAGATGAAGGCACTCATTACTTGTTTAAATAAAAAATTCAGGGTCTATATTAGAACACCGAAATTTCAAAATTTTGAGTGTTCTAATATCGAACGCTATTAATCGAAAATTTAAAACATCGAACATACAGAACAGCAATTTTTTTCCTAGGGAATAAATTTGCTGTTCCAAAACACATACACACAACACAAGCACACCAAACAAATAGCAATCCACACACATACACCTAAACTCTTACACCTAACCCTACACTAAACTATACACCACTAACTATCAACTTACCTTAACCCAAACCCTAACCCTAAGGTCCATCACTATCGCACAGTCACCTCACCCGGGTCCTAACCCTAACTCACCTACCCTGCTCTAACCCTCACATCCACACAATCACACACTTACCTGACCCACGCCCTAACCCTAACTCACCTACCCTGCCCTAAACCTCATGTCTACACAATCGCACACTTACCTGAACCCGACCCGTAGCTTTCCACCATAGCACTGAAAATACAGAAGCAACAGAAACAGACAACCAAATTCTTTCCCTAGGAAAAAATTCAGTTTTCTGTTTATTTGATATTTTCAGCGTTCGCTGAAAACGAGTCAATATTAGAACACTCGAAATTTTGACAGTTCGGTGTTCTAATATAGAACCCAAAAATTCATCGTATTGGTTGTGCATTCTTTGGCAGAGTTTCCAGTAAGTTTTTCACTACTCATTTCACATAGTAATTCACACTTACTTTAGGATTAACTTTACAACATTTACAAAGTTGTAGCATGTGGGAATTTTCTTTAACATACCTTTTCATCCCCATCTTCAGTGTGGACACATTGTGGTTATTGAATTACCATATAGGCATAACAACACATTTTGCAAGTAACTGCTATGCAACTACAAACCTCAGGACTAGAAAAAACACTCTTAGTATTGCAGCTTGTTATAAGTGCATTTTCTGGTTAGCTCATGATATCTGCATATAAGTTCACAAAATATAAGTAGAGAGCAGCCATTCTGTATCTGGTTTGTGTTATTGGTCTTATTATGGAAATCAACATGATGTTTAACTTCTGGGACTATGCATAAAACTTATGACTGAAGAGACCATCATAAGTCAAACACCATACACAAAAAGCCTTGGATTAATAACCAAGCATGTAGTTTTCATTGACCTTGTAGCTGTATTTTAACAATATGCGATATTCATTTTATCTGTGGTGGATGCATTTTATGCATGTACATTGTGTTCATCATATATGATACTCCAATATAGTTGTATCATATTCACTCTGACTGCACATTAGGATGCAATTATGTTAATAGCCTATATATAATAAATTCATGTGAGAAAGATTAGTTGCTAATATGCAAAGTCTAGCTGAATACCTCTCTACACCACCTATGTATCCAATTATAGCAGGTCTAAATGAATGTGTGAACTACAATACTTTTACTTCAAACTGCTTGCCAAAACAGCTTGAGTTAAAAAGACATAAAGGAAAAAAAGTAACACAAATAATGAGGACTCAGTTTTTCTTGAAAAATTAAAACATCAAGAACACAACAGTCGTACAATAGCACAAAGCTGTTTTATCTCCAAGCTGTAACAAATGTGTACCTCCATTAACTACAAAATGTGGCTGCAACATTGTCTGTTAAATGTAATCTCCAGATTTCTACATAAAGTCTGGACATTGACAATTGCACTCACTCTGGTGTTAAGTTCTGCATTATATGCATATTCCTCTGCAACATTTTTTTGAGGGTAAATCCATAGGAGTTATGTAGGTTAGACTGATTTTTTTGTGGATGTTGGTCTCCTCTATGTCTCATCTACAGGATGAGAAGTTATTCAGTGTAACTCAGGTGATCAACCTCTCTGTAGTACCTTCACCTAGTCCAGCTGCCATTCATGGTTCCAATCTTGACCAAGGCCCACAGCCACAAAGTCCACCTACCTCACTCTACCATACTGTTATGCCACTGACAGTTCACCCTTATTTTCCTGCCTAGAGCCAGAGTCAGTGGCACTTATTTTCCATGTAGTTAAAGGTTTCCCTTTTTTCAGACAGTTTCAATACTTAACATTTCTAGACCTTCAATCTGATTACAGAATAATTCGCTGTCTTTGGAAGTGGGTGACAAAAGAGGCAGTTTTTCTTTTAAGCATCAAAAATTATTTTTCCAGACCTGAACTTTATTATCTGCAACAAATACAATTTCAATAGTTAAGATCATTCATGAGCATGACCTAAGATATAAAAATACTTATCTATAACATCTGATATAAAGTTTCACCTCAGACAACAATTCCTGGGTACATATTCCTGTATACTGCATTAAGATAATTTAACTGATAACCAGCAGACAGTGTATTGTTCCATCTACAAAGAATATCACAGGAATGTTTATAGCAACCAATGTCACTCTCACTGATTGCTGGTCATGTCTAAGACAAATGTCCCAATGCAACTCTATGTCAATGGAATTTTTAGGTTAATAACCTTGGCCAGGCTCTCTCAGTGTGTCCATTTTGTATGCCAGACCATGAGCAAAGTACATTGACTATCACCTAGTTCATCAAAAGTGAGGAGGTCTTAGTGTTTCCAGTACATGATAGAACAAGGACAGACAGTTGAAGAAGACAAATATCAGTCCATGCCAGTGGATGTATGGATAACATGTTATTAATTCATAGGTTCATAGGAGGTTACTAGGCTAGTGACTCTAGAATCCTTACAAGCCTAGCCATATTAATCTCAAGTTGCCCCAAATGTCCTTATTAAGTGTACGCACTTTGCAGAGTTAGTCTATGGTCAACACCAACTCCCCCAGTCTATGAGGGACATGGGTGCCTCCCCAGGGTGAATTTGCAGTCTCCCATCTAATTATCCAGGTTGTACTTTTATAAGGTCAGTGAGGAACTCTGCTTTATGTGAATTGGGAGTTTGTTACAGAGAAGCAGCAGTCTCTGGGAGGCAAGTTCGTCTCTCCAGCATGTTATGTTAATGTCACAGGCTAGATTTAGATCCCTAGAGCAAGTGACTCTTGTGCCATTAGATTTGCAGATGTGAAGCATGTCCATCAGGGCAGGGTCAGAGACTGCCCTGTAGGCCAGGCACAAGTCTCCTCTCAGCAGCCTATATGATACAAAGTACAGTGACAGGGCTTTTAGTCTATCCATGTACATCGTAGTTTGGAGGCCATGTATATTTTTGGTGATGAACCTGCATTATAATAAAAAAGACAACACTACAGGAAACATGTGGCCTATTCCATTCCAATAACATTTCTGCAATTTCCTTACATGATTTATATACTTTTGAAGAAGATCGACATTTGTGCAAGACATTGTCCTTCAAGTTCTCACAAAGTATGCAGTTGGCTGCTTATCCCTTACTGTTACTCATTGCAGCCATCCATTACCCATCAAACAGAAGTATTGTTTTTCCCAAGACATACGCAATACTCCACCTTTTAATCAACACATTCCTAGAGTACTCAGATAAGGAACACATTCAGTGCCCAGCAGTTTGAGAACAAACCTCAAAAGATCATATTTGATTTACTCTCCCTCTGACTTGATGAGTCCCCTGTAAGAATTTTAGTATTTAGGTTGATTTACCAATAGAAGGTCATTAGTAAGAGCCTTGATGTTATGAGGGAATGAGGAGGACAAACTATTATTTCCTTAAGCTTAGAATGGGTAACTCTACATCTGTTAATCAGGTACCTCCAAAGCTTAGTGTTGAGCAAATTCCAATGGTCTTTTAGAAACTGTAAGTGTACAACTATCTTCTTCCCTTCATCTTCTTGCTCTAAGTCAAACAATCACGGAAGAGCCACACATTTTCCTTTCCTAAAGTCTTATATATCTTTTTCAGTGCTTGGGTTGTGATAACTATACAATGCCTCATTTTAGGTTGGTAGGTGAAGATGAGTTGTACCAATTCAAGGCCCAGGGCATGAAGGTATTAAGAATCTTGGCTTCCACCAGAGTCCATATTCAAGGGCTTTTCTTGTTAAGCAAAAATAATTGATTTAGAATAAAGGCCTCTTCATATTACCCCGAGACATGCAATGTTTGGACTAATTGTAGGAAGGGGGCTTGTACAACACATATTTTGATATGCTTCTCCTTTTGTTACTCAGTGTAAAATGCAAAAGTAGCACGCTAATTTAGTTCAACTATTTGTTTCGGTGGGGGATGTGAAAGTGGCTGCACAGATAAAAAGTTGGAAAGGTAGCAAACATTTTGATGACTGCAATCCTTCATAAAAGTGAAAGTCTCAACCTCTTCCTGGTGAGTAGTCATAGTTACACTTAGTCACAGAGTCAGAGAATCACCTTAACCATGTTGATGCATCCTTGTGCAGTATAAAACCCATGTATCTAGAATGTCACACATACCTCTTGTAGGCAGTAGGCCGCCCAGTGGAGCACTGGAGTACAGTAGCTTCAATACTGCATTAAATAGGAAACGATCCATTAACTGATTTTAAAGAATTCCCCTTAATAATCAATTTAACTTTAATAGATATTTATACACTTCTTAAACTCTCGGCTAATCAGATAAGAAAAGAATTAAATTTACCTAAAAATTATCTCGTTATTGTAAGACAAATTAGGGAACTTTCTATAAGTTACTTTAAAAATTTTAAACCCAGAGAAGAGAATATAATAAAATGCTCAAATATGTGGCAAGCTCTCCAACAAGATATTAAATTTATAACAGCAGCAAATAATTTAATAAAGGAGTTTAAATTCCAAGATAAAGTTCTTGTGTCAAAATATTGGAAAGAGAAAATGCCAGAGATATAAGACAGTCATATGACAAAAGCAATCGACTTGACTATAAAATCTATTTCTCTTCAAAAACTGATGTATACCCAGTTGATGATATGGAATAATTCGTATTTTACATGCCTTAGCCTGCATAAATTTAATTCCAAAATTTTCCAGTTTGTCCATACTGCAAGGATCAATCTGCTGATCTTCTTCATATGTTCTGGAGTTGCAAATGCATATACAAACTTTGGAACTCACTAAAGATACAACTTCAAAAGATGTGTTACCAAAGTACAACATTGTCATGGGAATTCATGATTTTACATATTCCCCCAAAAGAACTTTCTAAATCTCAATGTATTGTATTAATCAATATCTTCTTATTAATGAAGCTATACATAGCTACTAATTGGTTAGACCCATCCAAAACATCATGGAATGATTTTAGAGTACTAGCAATAAGGCATATAGTAGCTCACAAATTACTTTTGAACCAACATAATAAAAATATTAACAATCCAAAAAAATGGGAACAAGTATTTAATATTGAATTAACGTAACATCGCATATTTGAATTTAGCAAGAATTTTTACACTTTTAAGAGACTCTGTAACAGCAACTGTTCATTACTCGAATTGATCTTAACCACTTTTATGCTCTTTGTGTATAATTCAATGTGTTACTTGGAAGCATTTATGTAAATATTGTATATATGTTATGGAGTTAGTGTTAGTTACATTAGCTGGTAGTTTTTTCTTAATTTTCTGTATTGTTTTAATTTTGTATGGAATATAAGAAAACAATAAAAATTGTTATTGAAAAAAAAAAAGGAAAAGATCCATCTGACACTCATTAGCTAGGAGGCCAGCTGAGAGACCAAACTTTCCCAGGGAGATCAGCAGTAGAAGGAATATATGTCCAGTGGTCTTGGGTAAGAATAAAACAATCACCCCAAGCAATAGAGCTTTTCCTTCTACTCCTTATAGAGACCAGCCAGCATGACTACCTAAATTCATCAGAAGGACAAAAAGCAGGAGATTGCAGACACCATTGTCTTCTGTCTCTTTATAACCTGAATGTAGAGGAAAGTGCATTGTTTTCTGAATGCTAGCATTGGGGGGGCCTTGTACAAAGCCTTCATAACTTGTGTGAAAGCAGTACGGGACCAATCCTTTTGAGAATTCCACATATACATTCTTGTTTGCTCATGTCAAATGCTATTTTAAAATCAACCATAATTCAAACCTCTCAACTGTACAGATTTTCACAGATTACCCAGATTTTGTCTCATATATTTGGTCTGTTTCTCATAAAATTATGTTTTTTTAACAAATAATTGTCAAATCTTTGGAGGTTGAAGTCTCAGAGCTCATGGTCTTGTCAAGGCTGCCTTGATTAAATTTATGCTACTACAAAACCTGTTATTCTATCAACTTTCTATATTTGTAAGAACAATATTTAAATAGCGTCCCTGGTTTTGGACCTTTGTCCTGCCATTATCTGTAGCTTTATCCAGATTTCTTGTTGTAAGAAGTTGAGAGCTATGCATAATTGTTATGGTTAGTTTGGGGGTGTTTTTCAAAATTGTCACATAAGTCCTAAGGGTACTCAGATGTTCTGCATGGATCTGGCTGAAATAAACTCGGTATGTGTAGGCAAGATTACTTCTGGCAGAAAATCTTTGCATAGATTTTATCTTTACCATCAAGCAGAGAATAGGTTTGCAGATGAAGAATCTTTGAAGGTCTTTATTAGGGTTCATTAAAAATGTCACTTTTGAGAGGGTAGATGATGGATTTTCCTTACTGTTCATTTAAATATTATGTGAGCCTATAAATGATGTTCTGCACTAAATGAAGAGTTGTTTCCTGTAGATTTGATTGGCTTAACTGATACTATTACACCGTGAATCAAAAGGGCAGGACATTAGGTACAGGTTTACATAATATTTAAAGATTTGATTGTCTTAACTGTTACTGTTACACAATGAATCAAATCCAAGGAGCAGGTACCATCTTAATGTCACATTTGATTGGAATAAAGGCTCCAGCCCTCTACATACCCACACACCTTGATTGATTACCTGCCACTTACACCCTCACACACTTGGCAATAAGTTTTTCTTATACTGAACTGAGATATAAGGACTAATTACTTAAGTTCATGCATATGCTGATTTTGCTCGTAGTATTTTTCTGGTGCCTTTGCTATATTTTTTAGCAAATCAAATACTTTGAAACATGATCTGCACAAGGTATCTACACAGGGGTATTTGTTTTGAGTAGGACAATTGAACCAAAACAGACATTGGCTTTTGTAACTCATGCTTTGGCTCTTTCTCCTAGTCTCACAATCTGGACACTAGGATTTGGTACGTGATTTGCCCCTAGGTTATCTTGCATTCCTGGAAATGTAAAAATTCTGCCCCCACTTTGCATGCTTATTGTATCAAACTTTTATGCTTAATAGTTTTTTTTTGAGCGCATAACATTTAAACAATAATAGACAACCATACAAAGAAACAAAGCAATTCTTTTAACTATATTGATTGTGTTTAGGCTATGAGTTGCCATGAAGTGCACTGCTCTCTGTAAAAACACAGACCATGCTGAGAAAAATAACTCTTAGTAGTGACAGCACTACACTGGATTCCCAGTTAACTTGGTGAGAGGTATAGAAATACCTCACACAGCTCCCATTGATTTCACATAAGCCATTAACTTACACTTTATGGCCTTCAAGTAAACAGAAAGCAAATACAATGTGCCTACACTGTTTTATTCTTCATACATTTTGTTTGCCCTTCAGTTACTTTTACCAGGTGACATAAACTTTATGATGCCCTGAGGCTTAGCTGTCAGAGTACCTGCCTTGTTGACTCCTTTATCCTCTGAACATCATTAAAAAAAGGATTGCCCCCTAAAGCAGTGCTCATTCTGTCTCTGTACAGAGATATATTGAGTGTTTTTTTATGGGTACTTCCACTGCCGACAATTGCCTTACCCGCATTTCCTGGACTTGCAGGCTGTCTCAACTGCCTGCAGTTCCAAATGTTTAACCAATGTAGGATTACTCAGGTCACTTGCATGGCTAATGACAACACAGCAGTGAATTTACTTGGGATGGATATTTTGTTGGTGTTCTGTTGATAACTTTGATAGGACTTTGATACCTTTTGTGTACAGGTACATGAAGCGCACACCTCTCTGTCCAGATTTTCACAGAACGTCCAGATTTTTGCCTCATATTTTTCATTGGTTCCTCTTAGTGATTTGCCAGAAAAACACACATTTTGAGGATTAAAGTCACTACATAATGACATATATTGGAGTTTCAGACTTCTTATCCTTCACTAAATACAAGCTAACACATTTATTTTTTATTCTAACAACTTTCTAAGTTTGTTAGAGCCATATTTAAAATCTGTCCCTTTTTGCCTCCCCCCATCAGAGTTACCTTACCTTTAAGGTTAGCAGGTTTGTGAATATTTATCATTTGTTAATACTTTGATTATTTTTATCAATGCAGTTTCTTTTATATAACAAGTGAAACACCCTTATATAAAAGTAGCTAGGCTGGGAACTGTGCTGTGTCTTTAGTTAGTGGGACTCTTTGACACCAGCCAGACTGATGTGGTGCTGTTAGTGGTGTGTGTGTGTGTGTGTGTGTGTGTGTGTGTGTGTACGCGCATGCATGTTTATGTGTGTAAGACAGAGTGAGAGAGATGCAGTCAGAGATGGGCTCAGTGAATACTGAATACATATCCCTTTAAATCTAATGCAGAAATGCCAGTTTTATAAACTACCTTCTGGAATTTGCACACTATTATTATCTTCAGACAGTGATACTGACCAGCACAAAGTGCTGTTCAATGGTTTTGACAGCTAGTCCTATTGTCCTTAAAGTCAGTACATTTGTGTATAAATGGGATCTGTCACAAATTTTCAGTGCTTTAGGCATTCATCAATCATTATTATTAGCCCCCCTTTTTCCCATTTTTCCACATGTGGTCAGGGTGCAGTATCACTTGTCACCATCTCTCCCTATTTAATGGCACTCTTTTAACGCCTTTGACAGTCATGTTTGATTATTACAGGTCTTCTCTCACACATGATCCATCCCATTCTTTGCTGGATGCCCTTGTTTCTTTTGCCTTCTTCCTGTCTCTCCCAAATCCTCTTCATCAGATTGCCTTCGGATTTCCTGCTCATCTGCCTGCATCACCATAATCTGTTCTCTTTGACCTTTTCTGCAACTGAAATTACTTTGGCTTCTGCTCTTATGTCCTCATTTCTTTCTTTGTCCTATAGTGTACATCCTGCCACCCATCTTAGGCACTTCATCTTCATCACCTCTACCTTCCTTGACTTTTCTGCCTTTACTGCCCAGATTTCTGTACCATAGAGTAGTACTGGTCACGCTACTGTTTTGTACACCTTACTTTTCAGCTTTTTTGGCATTCTTTTGTCATATACTAGACCTGCCATTCTATCCAGTTGGCTCCAGCCCCTCTGATTCTAGCTTTGATCTCCTCATTCAGACTTCACTTCTCCTCAACCACCCCTCCCAGATACTTGAAGCTATTAACCTGTTCCACTCTTTTCCTTCTATGTCAGTTCTTAGCTTCTTCTGATTTCCCCCATTTTTTGCCACTACAACTGTAATGTGTACTCAATTTAAACCAATATGCATTCAGTTTTGCATTCCATTCTCTAGTCTTTGCTGATGTTCTTTCTCAGAGTCTGACTGTTATGCCATATTGCATACAGTAACGTTGTTGATCTGTCTCCTCCGACCTATTTGTTAATGTAGTCCATCACTAGTATGAACAGCAGTGGGCTCAGACCCGAACCCTGATGTGCATATAATTCCACTGGGAAGCCCTCTTTTAGACCTAACCACTGTCCGTACTTGACTTGTTGGGTCCTTGTTCATAGCTTGCCCTAGTTCTACTAATGTTTCTGGGACCTCAAACTATTGCAGGACTGCCCAAATGAGCTTTTCTGGTACCTTGCCATATACCTTCTCCTAGTCTAGGAATGCCTAGTTGGACTTTTTCTTTTCTGTATT
Organism: Protopterus annectens; assembly: GCF_019279795.1. Classification (NCBI taxonomy): domain Eukaryota; kingdom Metazoa; phylum Chordata; order Ceratodontiformes; family Protopteridae; genus Protopterus; species Protopterus annectens. Next base: position 641,952,653 of record NC_056732.1, read on the forward strand.
TCTAGCTTATTCACAGGTATCTGTCTGACTGCAAACATGAAGTCAGTTGTACTGCATCCTGATCTGAATACAAAATGCTTATCTCCAATCTTACTTTCTACTACTCTGCGTACTCATTTATCAATCACCGTCTCCAGAACTTTCATGTAGTGTGATGGGAGTTTGATACCTCTATACTACCCACAGCTGTGAATGTCCCCTTTGTTACTGAACAGTGGCTCTAGTATGCCTAATCTTCAGTCATCTGGAATATGCCTTTCTCTCCATACAGCTATGAGCACCCACAGGAGCCATTTCTCCACTATTTCACCTAACATCTTGAGCATATCTGATGTGACCTTATCTGAACCTGCTGCTTTCCTGGACTTCATTTTCCTTAGCGTTTTTCTTACCTCTTCTTTGGTGGGCTCCTCATCTTCTTTCAATGTAGGTTATATCTCAGGCAGTACAGCTTCTGTGGGATTTTCTTCATTCAGAAGCTGGTGGAAGTACTCCTTCTATCTGCCTCTGATGTCCTGTGAACTGGTGAGCAGGTTGTTGTTAGCATACCTCATCAAAGGTATCTGACTATCTTCTTTATCTTTCTGTCTTTGCCTTGCAACCGATTAGAGTTTCTTTGTGCCATCTACTGAGTCACTTTCCAGAAGTTGGTAGAGTGCCTCTAATGCTTTGTTCTTTGCTATTGCAACTCTTCTCTTAGCATCTTTGTTACCCAACCAGTATTTATCCTAGCCCTTAGCCTGGTCTGTCTTTTCTATTTCCCACTTTTTCCTGCACTCCTTTCTTTTGATGACTTGCTAGACTTTTCTGCAGTCACCACCAGCTTTTCTTATGTACCTTATATCCATACCTGGTTCAGTCGCATATCTGTTCTGTAGCCTTTACACATGCTGTTATTGAGGTGCTGCCATTCTTCTTCAGCTCCCGAGTAATTCCTTGAACTGTTGTATTTTCTCTCTAGTCAACTTTCAAGTCTTCAGCCTGGTCTCTGTTATTGCGGCAACCAGTGATTGATGCTGTCATTGCTGTGGTCTGACTGTTTCACTGGGGATGACATTGCAATCACTAATTCTACCCCAGTGCCCTTTCCTTACTTGGAGAAAGTTTAGCTGAGTTGCATGTTGTCTACATTTGTATGTGATCTTGTGACTGTCTTTCTTTCTGACCCATCTGTTGGCTGCCATCAAGTCATTTGCAAGACAGAAGTCTAGAATGGCTTCTCCTTCTTTATTCCTGTTTGAATGTGGTCCCAGGCAGTCCTCATGTCCTGTTCTGTCTGTCCCAATATGTGTATTCAGATCACCCATTATCAACATCAATTTCTGTTGTGCGTGAAGGCACTCTTTTCCTCGCTATCACAGCCCTGCTGTGGGCATAGACTGAGGTTATTAATACTGCTCTATCATTACAACGAAGATTGATTGCTATGAGTTTGTCACTAATTCTGATGATATCCTTCACTGTATTCTGAAGCCCCTCCCTCACTAGTCACAATAACCACACCATTTCTAGCCTGTCATCTTCCTGAGTAGTAGATTCCTGATCCCAAGCCAAGTGGCTTTGCTGCACAGCACTTCCATCCTGTTGCCTGGATATATAGGATGTCCAGTCTCCTTCTTATTCTCATGTCATCTACTTCCAAGCTGCATCCCATCAGTGAACCTGCATAGTATAGTTCATGTTTGGCAGGTTAATTGGTTTATGTCCATAGGTTCATAGGTTGGTACTAGGCTATTGGCCCTAGGGCCTATACAAGCCTAGCCATAACAGTTCCCTGGCTATTTCTTCCCACAATATTTACTTCCCTAGACCCCTGTCTAGCAGGGCGACTGACGTAATCCCCAGGGTGAATTTCCTATCTCCCATCCAATCATCAAGGTTCCTTTTGAAGAGGTCCAAAGAGGCACTCTGCTTGACATGTATGGGCAGTCTATTCCAGAGTCTGGGGAGTCTCTGGGTCACGAACCTATCACTCCAGCATGTTTTGTTCATTGGGATGACAAGGATTAGATCACTGGAGCATGTGGCTCTGTGAGATTTGGATTTCTTTAAGTATAGCATGTCCAACAGCTCTGGGTTTGATATGGCCTTGTATGTTAAGCAGAGATCGCCTCTGAGTAGATGATATGTGACAGAGTATGGCTGGAGTGTTTTTTTAGATGGTCAGCATAGGGCATCTGCTTTAGACCTGTGATTCATTTAGTGAGGTATTTCTGCGGCCTTTCCAGTTATTGCAGATGTCTTGAGAGGTACATACCAAATGGGGAGTTGTATTCTATAATGGGTCTAATGAGGGATGAGTACAGTGGGACAATGACATCCTTTCTTCTGGATGAAAAGCCCTTAGTGATGAGGTGTGCCACATAGAAGGATTTCCTGACTGTTGTGGTGATGTGGTTATCGAAGGTGAGACCACTGTCCACCTCTATGTCCCTAAGTCTCTTATCACACTTTCGGTGTTTAGTGTACTGCCACCTATGTGGTAATTCAAGGGAACATGTTTTTTCCCAAAGGGGATAACAATACGCTTCTTGGTATTGAGCTTGAGTCCATGGCTCTGGCACCAAGCATCTGTTGCTGTAAGGCCCTTTTGTAGAATATTCACATCATTTGGGGATTCAATAATGGCTCCCAGTTTGCAGTCCTCTGCGAACGTTGTTAATCAAAGTCCCTTAGTGTTGGCCTGTACTTCAGAGAAGTAGATGCCAAACAAGAGCGGTCCCAGAACTGAACCCTGAGGTACTCCACTTGTCACTTGTCTGGAGCTGGATATGGAGTCGGCTACTTTTACAGTATGGGGTCTGTCAGTAAGCAAGTTGGCAACTCATCAAGTGACGTAGGGATTAATGCCCAGTTTAGTAAGTTTATCTATGATTCCAGTGTGGGGGATGGTGTCAAAGGCCTTGGTGAGGTCCAGATAGGCTGTGTGGACCACCTTACCCTCGTCCACATCTCTGGAGACTGATTTGAAGAAGTCAAGTCAGGTTCAGGAGACAAGATTGGCCCTTCAGAAACCCAAACTGGGTGGGGTCCAGTGTTTAAAGGTTGCCAATGTCTTTGTTTATAAGTTCCATGATAATATGTTCCATGGCCTTGCAGATCAGGCTCATCAGACTGTTGGTGGATCTCCCTTTGTGGAGTTGGATAACTGTAGCTGTGCACCACTCAGTGGGCATGAAGCCTAAGGTGATGCTATTATTAAACATGACACTTAGGTGAGGTGACAGTTCATTTTGTAGTTCATGTAGTACACAGCCCGGGATGTCATCTGGTCCCATGCATGCTGTATTCTTAGCTTTGGAGAGTGCAGTTTTTACCTGTGTGGCCATTATTACTGGAATTTGGCAATCTTTTGGTATTCAGATGGGCCCTTTGGGGGTGAGAGGGGAGTGAAGCTGGCACTGAACTGATCTACCAGGATACTGGCAATATCCTTGGGATCAGTATATTTAATGCCATTCTGTTGTAGCTCAGAGCAGATCTGAGCATTGCTATTTAGATTCTTGACATCCAGCTTTCTCTCAACAGAGCTATCACAGATAACCTAAGCTGGGCAACTGGACACCGGCCAGCCTGTAGCAAAGCTGCTGTGGTGGGCACACATAGGGGCATACACACCTCTCCCATTGTTAGCATGGCTCCCTGGCATAGGTCAGAGCAGGCCAGGTCTTCACCCCACTCATCACTAGTAAATACTCATTTGGCGACATTAGTCAACATGACCAGATTACTTAGATCCATATTTTACACCATCGAGTTGCCCAAAGCAGTTGGTCTATTCGACTGTTCCCCTATAGGGCACCATCCAGAATCTGTGCTGCTGTCCACAACTCCATTCTTGGGTGAGTTTGAGATGGAAATACTCAGCATGCTTTCCAGAGGAAGGAGGAACCCCACAGAGACACATGGAGAACATGCAAACTCCCAACAGAAATTGGTCAGAGGTCAGGATCAAACCTTGTATTTTGTGCATTGGAGGCAAAGACTATAGCCATTAAGCATTGTGAGAGAGTATTTTAAGCATTGCTATAACTTAATACCTAGCTGCAGAAGCATTTGCATATAAAATATTTTCTGACACTAAGATAACAGTGTATTTTAGAATGTGAAATGCGTTGACTCTATGACTATGCTACTAGACTGTTAGCCCAGCAGTAACCACCATTTTATTTAATATCAGGGATTTTGTGCACAGTTTTGAGTCTGTCACTGTACAGAGTATTTTTATATATATTTTTATTAACTTAAATCTGGCTAGATCCTGCACTTTTAGAATTGAGAATTTAGAATAGGCTGTCTAGCATTAGCAGTGTACTGTATCTTTATGTAGTAGACCATTTGACAGATTTGGGACTGGACATGTCAGGACCTGCTAGATTGAGTGTGAAACATGGAGCCAAAAAATATACATATACCAAGTCTGAGATGGCTATTTCCAAGAATGTTTCCTTTTCTGTGAGGTACAATAATCTTGGAGTTGGTATATATAAGTTTGGAGGGTGTAAGGGGTGTTCACCTGCAAAAAATGAAGTTTAAAAGAGATGAATGATGTTTAGGATTTGCTGTTCTCCTGGATATTCATTTTTTTTCAATCTGTTATCAATCGGCATTATGAGTGTCGCCAGTTCAATAGGAAGCCCTGTAGTCTGCTTTAGGTTTGTATGCTGCTGCATATGCATATTTTGTGTTCTGTTACTATTGTAACATATACACATTGCTTAAAATCTAGCTGCTTTCATGTCTTACAGATAAAATACCTTCAGGCACTAAAACTTTAATGTTTCTTTAGACTGGGAAAATAGGTGTAAATGAGCACATTTCCATTCTACACCATGTTTTGTATGCCAGCAGGACTGCCACTGACCATTACTTTTTGTACTAGTGGTAAGCAACTGATTTATTTCTAAACAACGTTTCTCTCTTTTATCTATTACTAATGAAGTATAGACTCCATGACTTTATTTCACAAGGCAGACTGCCTTTTTAAAGTGTGAAGACTATTTTGCAAAGTTTGAACATTTTAAATTCTAAAAGTGCAGACACATACTGTAGCATGTGAAATTATATTAAAGATCTTGCAGTTTCATAATTTAAGTAATTTGGAGGTTAACTTTAAACACTCGCATAAAAGTCAGTGCATGATTTCTTCTGTTACTATTTCAGTTCAGTGTATTTGAAACTTGGCAGAATAATTTTGGTGAGTGTCTACAATTATGTGATAATGGATTAGTTTTGTAATTTTATTCTTTAGGTGGGCTAATTGAAAATTGCGTGTGCTCCTTATTTCTCCCTGTGAACTCGGATCACTTTATTTTATATATTATTTTTTATATTTTAGGTGAAATATTCTTTAAAGCTCTAGACTGAGCACCTGTAATAATTTATTTCAAGAATTACTTTTACAGAGGATTTAGGTGAGTGTTATCTAATGTTCTGTATGAATAATGTGAGCAAATGGACTTTGCTGCCCCAAATGTCAAGGTTAAAAATTATTAACACCATTCTGTGAAGGCTATAATACGTATACCCAGATTTTTTAACTAAGGATGTATGTTTCAGTTGTGAACCAATACTCTTACTTTTGCAAAACTATAGACACTGAGTCAAAAACATAGGCTATTTGCCATTTTTTTGAGGAAAAGCTCTAAAAAAGTAAGTAATTTGTAATCAAAGAGATTTACGTGCTTTTCAAAATGGCTCATTTTTCTGTAGCTTGTAAGCAATCCACATACCACATGCAGCATGGAGATCATGAGGCTTTGCTCCCTAAACCCTATACTAATAAAATTATTTCTGATGTTGTGCCTCATGGTTAGGGGTATCCCCTAGCTGCTGTAGCCTCCTTTGATGGACATATTTTTTTTCAGGCAAGCTATAATTTGAAACATTAATCACCGTGGTACTGATAATATATCATAAACAACCACATATGTCACACCCTTGATTTGGGATGATGAACAGACCAGAGCAGCACTTGCAGAAGAAGACGAAAAGTGAATTGTGGGGGGAAGAAGATAACAATGAAAATGGTGCACTTAAAGACGTAGTAAAGCAATAAATAAAAAGCTGTTTTAATTTCAATTACCAACAACATCACTGAGACATCTAGTTTGAATGATGGTACAAAAAGGTGCACCATGGCAGAAAGGTATTTGAGAAGAACAGACTAACCATTTGAAATACTGGGATCCACTTCAGAAAGTCCCAACATTTGGAGAGTGAATGCCTACACAATGGAGTAGCATATCCCAAGTCCAAACTGGCCATTTTTCAGCTTATTCTCTTTTATCTGAGGTATTGTGATCTCAGATTCTCTCTTCTCCAGCAAGCTTGCTCTTTTTTTTCAGTGTTATGAGTCTTGCTCTTTCAACTGAGATCAATTTGATAGTCTCCCTGGACGAAGCAGACAATATTCTCTTTTCTTTCTTTCTTTCTATTTTTTGTGTTTGTGTGTGTGTGTGTGTGTGTGTGTGTGTGTGTGTGTGTGTGTGTGTGTGTGTGTGTGTGTGTGTGTGTGTTGCAAAGCTAGCATATGCCAATAGATTATGAAGAAATAGGTGAAATCTAGGGAAAAGAAGTGACAAATCTAATAATGGCTGCATGAGACAGAAGTCTTTATTTAGCTGATGTGATGTGTGACTCAGTTGTCTGACTACATTTGATTTTCAATTGGATTTATTCATTTAGATTCGGATACTTCTATTATTTGCTGATTTTTGCTCTCGTATTACAATTTGTTTTGTTGTTAAGTTTGTTGTACCAGTGTTTTCTTCTTGTAGTTTAAAGTACTTGTCTTGGGTCAGATAGAAAATAATTCCTTATTCAGTCAGCAATTGAAAAGGAGTCCAGTCTAGCTAATTAGTGGGAGATGCTGGAAAACAGGACTTCTTGTTAAGCTCCAAGTATTCAGTTGTGTTATTATTTAGCTGAAGTGCTTTGTTACTCTGCTATTGTCTGACTACATTTGATTTAGGATTGGATTTATTCGTTTATGGTTTGAATTCTTCCATTTTCTTTCTTTCTTTCTTTATGTATTTATTTATTTATTTGCTTTTTCTCTTATATTTCAGTTTGTTTTGTTTTTTTGATTTTTCTTTACCTTAAAGTTTTTTTTTCTTGTCAATTTTAAAAGTTCTTGCTCATGTCAGAAAATAATTCCTTTTCTATTCACTGATTAAAAAAGGAAACCAATCAAGCTAATTAGTGGGAGGAGGTGAGGAACAGGGTTTCTTATTTAGCTGCAAATATTTAACTGCATTATTATCTAGCTGAAGTTTTGTCATCTGAAGACATTTCATTTTCTCTACCCACGTGCCCCATCCCTATTGTACCTTTAGACTAGGCTTATAACTGCCAGTCCCTACTATAAATTTGACATTGGCCATGCCTTCCTGAATTAACTTATCTGTTCCTTCTACTGCACACTGAGAGATCAAATGGGAAGACCATCCCCTTAGACTCTTAAACTTTGAGTTATCTTCAGATTCATGTCATCCCATAATCCTTTTCCATCTTATTTTTAAAAATTGTAACATCTGGGAATAGGCTGCCAGTCACTGGTGAGTCTAGGAACTGCTTTTCAGGAATCAGCCTGAGATTATTGCTCCTGTTTTCTCTTTCTCCTGGTGGGAGAGGGAGCAGAAGAATATTATTTTTCTGTATTTCCTGGGCTGTCAGCTTAGATTACTGTTTAAGATGATTATCTGTTGTGTTTCCAGGATCTTACAGTGATTTAATGTTCAAAGAGTTAGGTCTATACTCTAGAGTCGGTGGAGAGTAGCTTTGTCTCATTCTGTCCTGAAAATCACTGGAGAAAACCTTGGAATGTGCTTATTGTGATTGGCCAGAGAACTGTTTTTCTTGTTTGGTTGTCTTCTAAACCTTTATAAAGGCATTGTGTTTGAAAGAGGCTTGGCTCATGCATTGGTGGCTAGCAGTGCCCTGCACTGATGCAGGCACTTAGAAGTGAATTTTTCCTAAACAAATACCTCTGAAATTACCTCAGTACTTAGCTGAACAAACAGCAATTAGTTTTCACATTTCAGCACAGCCCCATGGATTTAGTTTTTGTCTTTATTCTTACCCAAGCTAGCCAGTTGTAAACCATTTTTATACCATCCCCTATTAGATCATTTAATGAGGATTTGCAACCATAGATATGTATTTTTCTATTGTTGCTGCAGCCATTTTGGTGGATATGGGTGTCCTGAGGCAATGTAGCAGTTGTCTCATGTTTATTGAAAATCACTTTATTATTAAATAAACTGATATGGTATACAAGAGACGCAGTTACAAAGTGTCACTGGAAACAATACTCTCACATTTAAGCACTTGTAGCTCATTCAAGCTTAAAACACATTTTTGAATACTTCAAGTTTACATCCATACCTCCTTATGGCATCCAGACTTTTTTCTGTAGATCTGGCTTCTTTAACTAAGAACTTATCAGCTAATAATAGGCATATTATAAAGTGCAAGGAGGTATTAAAAATGACACTAATATTGTTAATCTAGGATGTGCTACAGCAAAGAAATTAACCACTAACAGTTATTATCTATACTTTCATATTTAGTTTATATTTTCATAAGTGAGATCCATGAATGTTATTGAGGGATATGATGTGATATGCCATTGTGGGAGATAGGGAAGTTCATTGTTAATATGAACCACAAACCAAGCAGCAGGAATAATATACCACAACGAAGACCAGATAATCCACTTTAATAAAAACAGTCAATAAAAGCCCTCTAGGGGTCAATGTAGAATATTTTAAAATAAATAGAGCTTCTTTACACAAAAGTTTTCTTGTCAAATTCCCATTTGTAGGTAAACATTCTAACTTTAGCAATATAGTAGCTTCTAAGCCATCAGGATCACTATTATGACAATACTTAAAATGTTGGGCCCCTAAAGGGCTTAATACTGAGTGTTGTTGTAAGTATTTAATAGGATTGCATTTAATTGAATGATTAGTTAATTGTAATTGTTTAATATGTTTTCTATATAAGGAATGTATTTTTTACTGCATTTTACTCTAGGAAGGCTTTTTGGAAGCCGAGGCACTGGAGATTGACTAATTTTATTAAAGTTCATTGTTAATGTCCATTTATATCACACTATTCATGAGCTTTTGCTACTTGTTTGTTAGTGATTACGAAAATAAAAAATATTTCCATATGCATGTAATGAGTCAAAAAACACAAGTCCCCAAGATTCACGAACCCTCCATGTAAGACTAAATAAGTCTTACTCGGAAACTGCAGTTGAACGGTATGACGTTAGAGTGCCATGCATATTCATGAGGGCACGCTGACTCCACTCCATGTCTAACACAGACCATGCAGGAAGGCAGGGGGCGTGTATGACTGCCGAGCAGTCCAAAGGTCTATGCCCTGCAAGTGTCTGAATTGTGAAATGTCAACACACATGAGTGAATCCACTGAAATGTCCACGTACCCAACACTACCTCCCTCACATTGTAAACCCCCAGTACAGTTATAAAAAGTAAAACATTTAATTTTTTTTTTTTAATTCCCGATATAGCTGCACGTATTTGCGCGTGTTTGTGCAGGTGTGCCCATTGCTTAGCTGCTGTTAGCAATTTCGACATTGAAGAGCATGATAAGGAATGTTTATGCAAATTAAGCCAAATAGCAATAGCATAGTGGTAGAGCCTTCGCGCAAAGAGGAGGCATGCACGGTTCGAGTTCCACCACTCCCCTTTCTATTTTATGTTTTAAATTAGTATAAGAAAAAATTCCTGACATATATGAATAAAGTTTTACTAAAAAGCATTGAAATGGCCTATGTATCAGTGAACAAAATGCATATTTATAAATATAAGAAGGATCCTGACATATAATTGCCCATAGTTAAGCAGCGCTTTACCCAGTGCAATATAGTTGCCTGTAGTTAAGCAGTATTTTACCCAGTGCAATATAGTTGCCCATAGTTAAGCAGCATTTTACCCAGCACAATATAGTTGCCCATAGTTAAGCAGCGCTATATACCCAGCGCAATATAGTTACCCATAGATAAGTAGCACTTTACCCAGCACAATCGGTTTGCATGGAGGTGCGCACGGCGCCAACCAGCACACCGTAGGGCAACGTGGAGCAACGTAGAGCAAAGTTGCCTAAACACAGCCACACCCCCTAGCCTGTCTGGACAGTAGTAAAATAAAAAAGCAATGACAAGGTTCGAACCCAGGACACTGTGCACCATAATCAAAGTACTGAACCACTAAGCCATGACAGCTTAGGATAAATAGCCACTGTTAACATACATATACTTATAAATTGTAGATTAACCATTGCTAAGCAGGTCTGCAGTCAGGCGAGAATTTTCAAAAATGGCCAATCACAAAAAAGTGCGGGAAATGCGGCATATTTAAGCTCCATATGCGGAAATACTTGCCATAACTGATTGTAGTTCCCATTTGCAGTTAGAATGGCTGGTGCTGGAGAGGATACTCACTTTCGAGTGCAACACTGGGGCATCGAGGAGTCAAAATACATGGTTTGGCTCCTTGTCCACCATCATGTGTCAAGACTCCTGCAAGGCCAGTTCCAAGGGATGGAGTACAAAGCAGAAGCTTGGAACCAGTTAGCTCATGATCTCACCAGTGCCACAGGCATCCCTCGGACTGGTGAGCAGGTCCGTCACCACCATGCAGACCTGAATAGACCGAAGCAGGACCTACTGAACCAATGGATACAGGAGGCCTGTGACATGCAAGATGTCCCACTACTGAGTAAGTAGCCATGGAATGCAGTATGTAAGACATGCTAATTTAATCTATATAATGGATAGGTATGTCTCAATATCCCTTCATTTACTTCAAAGCTACAGGTGTCTGTGCTGCAAATCAGCAAGCCTATGCAGATAGGCTGCTAAGGCTGCACCACCAGGCAGGTTAGTAATTATTCTGCATGTATTGTTATATAAAATAGGTGAGAGAGCCTGAAAGAAAGTGTTGTAGCCCAATAATATAGCCATAAAATGCTCTGAATAATTCCTCTGCATGTACTGTTACATAAAATCAGTCAGAGAGCCAAAAAAAGAGTGTAGTAACCCATTAATAAAGGTAAAATAAGTCTGGAATAATATCTTTGCATGTACTGTCATATAAAATCAGTGAGCGAGCCTGAAAAAGAGTGTTGTAACCTATTAATAAAGGTATAATATGTCTTGAATATGTCTTCCGTATGCACTGTAATATCAAATAAAGAAGAGAGCCTGTAGAAAAGTGTGTAATGTAATTAATAAAGGTATAATACTTGGAGTGTGTCTGTGTCACTTACTTTGAAATGTTGTTGTACCCTTGCATTATATAAATAGCACTGTTGCATTAAGTGCTGTCAACTCACAGTTGGGCAGTCCCATATAAAGTGGATGATGGAAGTGCCAGTAGCTGTGAAGCATATATACAGTCCTCAACAGTCGGTTAATGGCTGGCATGCATAGATAAATCTGGCACACGAGTAGCTTGTTAATGTGTTCCCCAGAAATGTGAGTGTGCTACACGAAATGTAAGGTTCTGTAGAAAAGTAACTGAAAATGTCACGTGAACACATCCAGATATGTAGATATATAAATATAAATAAAATAAATATGTAGCAGTAACATCTGCATCTTGGACAGTTAATATGTCAGATATAGGTCAGGTATATAATGAACTAGCCAAACCCATTACACAACCTAATGCATGTTGCCTAGTGTAATAAAACATGTAGGGGATATACACCTGCAGTCAATAGGAATGTAGTGTAGACTAAAAGTATTATAATATGTTAATGGAGGTTTCTTTCTACACCCTACTGTATGTGCATAAACAATGCAATTCCACACCTCAATGGGTATGTCTAATCTCAAAACATTTGTTGGGACATATGTCCTATTGTTCTATAAATACCTGCATTTACTTTGATACATGTGCCCTGTTCAAACACCACAATCTTGGTGGCCTGTTGCCACCAATCATCCCTGCATGCTGTTGGAATGTCCACTGTCATTCAATATATGCATGTGTTATGCATGCTGTTCAACTGTTGGTACCCTGGTGTGTTGGGTTAATGGGAATATTACTGCATGCTGTTACAACTATTTTGGAACGCTGGTGTTTATGTTGTAATTAAACACACCTAATCACAGAGCGTATGGGAAGGCCGGTCCCAGCGGACCCACCTGTCCTTCCTCAGCTGGCGATTGCACCTGGCACCAGCAGGTCCGGTGCCCAGCCCGGACTCCCCTCCTCTGTCGGTCCTGTGCCACCTTTGAGTGGAAGCACTGCAGGGGATGGGGCTCACCCCCCCATGCAAGTGTGGGCAGAGAAGGGCCACCTGTCACCCTCCGAAGGGTCCGGGCTGTGGTGCGTAGGGAGATCCAGCTTTCAGTCGCTGATCCACTATGCCAGCTTGAGGCAAGAGTGGCGCGACTCATGGGTGAGCCTGCCCCTCCTATGCAGCCTCCACACAGCCACCTTCGGGGCTATGAAGGTGCAGTGGTGACTGCCCATGGGTGGGGATCTCAGTCCCACTGTTACCATCTGTGGGCTCATGGGCTTGCGATTTCCAAACATCCGTCTCCATCAATTGTGCTCACCCACCCCATATGTCATACTCCGCCCCTGTATGCATCTTGTTTGTCTTGTCTATTTACCTCCCCATCCTACCTCCCCAAATATACCTACTTCCTCTACCTCACTTTCCACTCTCACCTGAAAAAAAAAAAAGGGCAATCTGTTCCCACAAAAGAATTACACCCCATACATAGCTGCCCATTTCGCACACATGTCCGCTGGACATGTAAAATGATAATTATAATTGGCAAAACAACATACTTTGTTGTCCTCACCCCTCTCTCAGGAGTGGAAGGTTTCAAATTTCACTCCAAATTTATTGCACATGCACAGCTGTTGCTGGTAAAGAAATGGGCAGCTATGGACCTTGCCTACACCTGTCCTGCACATCCCGAGCTTGTTTCCCTACTGTCTTTCTCTCTTTGTGCCCCCTTTTTCACCACTTTCCTATCTCTCCATTTTCTTTTCTTTCAAATAAATTAGCATGGGGGCTAGCGGGAGTAAGCCATTTTAAGCAGTAGTTAGTGGGTTTGAGCGAGTGTGCGCATGTGTGCAATTAGCTAAGTATTGTTAAGCGTCACGCAGACCCGCGCAAACCCATTTACAACTGCTTAAAAGTGCCTTAGTCACTCTGCATGGCAGGGCCCTTGTTCTGCTGAGCAGCAAAATAAAACACCTTTGTCAGCCTCGAACCCCAGACCTTGGACACACTACACTGCATGAAGTACCACTAGGCCACAGTAGATATCCAACAAATTGGTGCTATAATAAATATGTCATGCATTACAATGAGTGAATGTAAAGGGAAAATAGGAATGTCATAACACAAATCTTGTTCTGTGGATCTTTACCAGCATTTGTTGTGGAATTGCATGACATGACTGTGAAAAAAGAACCAGCCATTCTAGCAGGAAATAATGTTACAGTAGCTCTTTACAAACCCCACACAGTATCAGAGCAGGATAAACACTAGCATATTTGAATAGGGCAGAGGCCATACTTCCCAACTGTGACTGCTTTTCAGGGATGTCCCTGATTCATAAAGTAATGTTAGCTTTGTCCCTCAGAATCCCTCTGAAAAGTACTGACGGTAGGCCAAAAAGTGGGGAAATACACTTAATGAATAATGTCAATAAGTAAGAGTACACACTGCATGCACATCAGAAAAGGTGTATTAATACATATGCTCTGATTCTCTCACAGTCTCAAATTAATGTCTGTAATATATTACAGGTGTACCTCACTTATATGTACCTTTCCCTGAGGCTGTTCAAATATATACCTGAGTGTATCAGAGGCCTGGCAGAGGCAGAAACACACAGGCATTTCAGCTTTTCTGCTGTTACACACTCTGCAAATAGCTTTGGAACGAGTCCCACAAGCATACCCTCATGTAGGAGCACAACACAGAAATATCAAAGGATGTAGCCATGTACTGTTAGCAACCAACTGTGACAATGGCATTGTTCCAGTGCAGAAAAGACCAGTGTGGTGCACAGACAAAGAATAATAGGCTAACCTCTGGCTACCATCTGGATATGTCCACAAGTGAGAACTACGCAGACAGACTACTTGCCGTGTTAGACTAACAGGTACACAGCAACCTTGTATGTTCAGCAAGATAAACATCACTTAATAATATATAATGCACTCTGTACTTCTGCACCCCTACTCAAAAGAACAATATACCTGTGTATTCAGGCTCTACCAAGGATGTAGGTAGGCATACTCAGTACTGAATTGTGCCCAGTTGTCTTGAGAAGCCCGTGCTAATGTCAACACAAATAAACAACAAACTGTTCAGAAGTGAGGTAATTAACATTTACAGTATAGTAGTTCACAAACAGTTCATGTGCCAGAGGAATACATTGCAATAACTACTTTTGTATGGCAGTTAATTGTCTAATTAGAAAAGAATGTGCATACTCCCATGTATCTTGTTTAATCATTTGGAGGGGTGAGTAAAATTCTACACTGACAAGTGTGTACTAAAAGCAGCAACATTCAGGTTTGAGTACAACATGCAAATCACTGGCTACAACCCTAGTTTCAGAGATAAGAAGTATACCAACTTTCTGACTGACACAACGGTGTCCACAGCAAACAAGCATGGGCCCCACTTTGGAAAGCTGAAAGGGTACATCTACCTAACCTAGCATTTTATAGCAGTGGGCTGCTATGACAGTGAGTACTGCAATTACCACACAGCAGGCTGCATGCAATTAGTAAATGGTGGGCACCAATTGGTGCAGAGGCCATCACATGCACATGTGCAGATACCTAGAAAAGCAGGCTGTACTTGCTGTCTACACATACAGTAATCTCATTGCAGTAAGAGAGAGAGAGAGAGAGAGAGAGAGAGAGAGAGAGAGACAGAGACAGAGGCAGAGGTGGAGACAAAGACACAGACACAGACAAAGACAGACAAAGAGACAGAAGCAGAGAGACACAGAAAAAGAAGAAAGAGCAACAGACAGAGAAAAAAAAATAAAAACAAAAATATTTCCTTTAAAAACAAACAGAACACAGCAATACAAATGAAAGGTATGTAACACATATGTATTTGCTGGCATGTAGTAGATGTTTATGAAGAGTACTCTACGTACTGTGAATCATCCATATGTGTCAGCAGTACGTATTTCTATGTATCTGTACATGTGCATAGGGCAAGGGACATACTGCAACTGTTTGTGAAGGGTGTACATATATACGTTGTTGAAGGTTTTTATGTGCATATTTCTATGTAGGTTGTAGTGTGTGGCAAAGAAAACAGCATGCAGTGCTGGTATATGACATGTGGTGGTTAAACGCTGTGGGTATACTCTGTCAGTTTTGCAGTGTTGCAGCCAGTGAGGCCTGCTAAAGCTACATGGACTGATGACACCTTCAATGCAGTCTGTACAATACTGTGCAATATTATTACATAATTGATATTCCCACCATGAATAGTGGACTGTATATGTGCCTATATGTACATCTATATGTACAGCAATGGATGCTTATATGTATGTGTGTATGTATATGTGTTTATATATATATATATATATATATATATATATATATATATATATATATATATATATATATGTATATATAGATATATATGGATATATATGGATATATATATATATATATATATATATATATATATATATATATATAGGTATATATAAGTACACGTCATCACAAAAGGTGTGTTATCTAGGGAAATATAGGTCAATGTTCCCCTCTACTTATCACACTTAAAACCCATTAGAGAGTACAATGCCAACTACAGCAACTGGAAAGGCCACAGACATACCTCAGAAAGAGTAATACCGGCCTCAAACAGATGGTCTATGCAGACCGACTCACAAAACCACAGCTACACTGTGTTGCATAGCACCTACCCAGAGGTGACCTCTGCCTAACATACTGAGCTATGTCACACCCATAGCTGTTGGACATCTTCCACGTAAACATATTACAATCCCTCCCAGATACACGCTCTAGGGCCCTACACCTTGTCAGCTCACTAAACAGCACATGCTGGAGGGATAGAGTCCTAACTCAGAGACATGCCATAGTCTGTTTACTATTGATAGGTTGTTTGTTCCAAAGCTCCTCATTAGCAGTTGTCATAAATACTCCTGATGATTGTTTGAGAGATAGGAAATACAACCCAGGAATCACCTCTGTGACTATGGTTGACAGGGGAAGTGAAATTAAATTACATGTGTGTCAAAGGCCAGGGTAGTGTGTGGCTAGGCTGCTGTTGGCCTTAGGGCCAATAGCGTATAACCTACCCATGACATGATGCACACACACATGTACTTAGTGCAATAATTGCTATGTGAGGTTGACTGAATGTGATGGTGAATGTGTTGGTGAATGTGTGCAAGGTCTGTAAAGGTGTGATAGCTTAGTGTGAAATTGTTACTGTCATGGTAGTTTGTGTCCTAGCTGTGATCCCAGCAATAGATGTGTATGCTACTGCTAGGCAGAAAAAGTAGTATGGCATACGTTGTGACGTAGTCCCTTGTTGTTGACTGTGGTGTCCCATTGTAGGCTAAAGCAATACATGTATGTTTAGTGAGTGGTACTGCTGGTGAATCCAACTCCCATATGAACTGTAATACTACCTGAAGCTGTAGGCCTAAACAGTACAGTATAGTGTATGTTCACATTGCTTGGAAACACTGTTTTGTGTGTTCTCTGTAGTTCTCACAGATTACATACCTCAGGCATAAGGTTTTGTAAGTAGTGACACACAATACTGTATGGTACACAGGTAAAGCTCATCTGGGATGGCATACATTTGTGTGTTGTATGTATGTCTGATGTGTGTGTAATTATGCCTATACCATGCCCTCAATCATATCTGTGTTACAGGGTATACATGTGTATCTAGCAACATGTATAGTCTAGTACAGCAGTATGTCACCTATATCAACAACTGTGCACATATGTTAGGCAGGGGTTTGGCATCAAAGACTACTGGGGTATACTGGTAATACTGTAACTGTACTTTACATTCATTGCAATGGATGACATCTCTCTTCATGCATTAGCTTGATATATACCTCCTGTGGCAAGGCGGTGCATTGTGTCACATACAGTGTGCCATGTACTGTTGTATAGTCTTACATACTGGTTTCACTTTGTTGCTGTGCAGAACATGGTTTAATATATAGAATGTGCCAGGCACTGTCAGGCAGTTGTGGGCTTAGCACTGATATGTGGTATTAAAAGTGTGTATCTACTGACAGCCAATAGGTTGCTATATATATAGCATTTCATTGATATCTGTACTTTAGAATGTTAAGTGTGCCACATGACTTGCTCACAATTATTGTTTTATTGTCTTCCAGGGACATGTCTCACCATCACAACCCTGTGTATTCCCCTGAAGAGGAAATAATCTACAACATCATACCCTGCTGTTCTCCAGAACCAGCCAGGACCAGCATGGGCACAATGCACTGTGGCAAGATGTTGTCCATTGGGTGAATGATGTAGGCATGCATAACCAGACTTATGGGCAGGTACACAATCACTGCAGTGATTTAATTAGACATGTCCGGCAGCATGCATCCGATGTCTGCAGACAACAGCTTGCTACAGGTGGTGGTGCAGCATCACATCCGCCCCTCACCAGAGTGGAACAGCTGCTCCTCAGCATGGTGGCTCCTGACCAACCACTACAGCAGACATGTGTCATCATGGAGGCCGGAGTCACCCAGCAATTTGACTCAGAGCATGCAGGTAACATGGCATATCTTTAGATTACTGTTAGCTCGATTGTTAGAACATGCATATGTCAGATGTGTACTGTGTATTTAGAAGATGTGGAGCCTGGTGTTGTGCAATACTGATAATTTGGAACATAATCTGTATGCCTGTGACTGTCACCCATTGTACTACTGTAAAACTGCAAACTCACAGCAGCAATGCCATAGTTGTTGACACTGACAAACTGTCTCATATCCTTGTAGGTCCATCTGGTGGAACAGCAAGACAGCAGACCCATGCTGGAGAGTGTTCTACATTTAATATAGCAAATAACATGTGCATGTCATAGGTGAGTTGTAGGCCATATACACATGTAAAACACCTCCACATAATGCATGCTCTGCATGTTTTCTGTGGGACTATGCACATCCCAGTAACATGAGTAGCTGCCTCAAACACATGCAATACATAGAGCATCCCAGTTGTGGTACACTGTAGTGGACATTGTATAGGCAGAGTCAATACACATGCACACAACATACACCACTTTGTCATATGCAGTAAGTGTTAATATGATACACATGGCATATTTAGACACCTGCTGTAAGGTCAGACTCCAGTATCCCAAATGTCATCCACACAGCACACATACTATACCTGAGGGGTAGAGGCCTATCATGGGGCAGTGCGACACTCTTCAACACACAACACTTTCATGTTAGGCAATGCTCTCTATTGAACACCTTACATACCCATGTAACAACTGCCTGTGAAATGGTTAATGTAGCCACAGTGCTGCAGTTCAGGTACAGCAAGATAGTTGCCAGTGTGGCACACATTAATGGCCTTGAGTGACCACATGATGCTGTCTGATGATGGCTCATGGTACTACACAACATCCAGCTACAGTAATTACAGTACTACACATAGCATTCATTGCTATACACCTGACAGTTGTGTGCATTCAGCCATGGTATGTATACCTACGAGTGATGGTGCACAGGACATTGAAAAGCATTTAATACTTGCACAGCAATGTTGTGTCCATGCAATATTGTGTTCCAGGGTGAGACCAATCATTGAACAACACACACGCATCAAAGACATGTATACTGTTATTAACAAGGACTCTCGACACTCGCACTGCATGCTGTTGAGCAACACACATCCTGCTTGCTGACACGTGTGATAGGACTCTTTGGCTTCTGATACTGTACTCCACCATCAACCACTAATGAGTATGTTCTGGGTTGCTGTTGGTGTGTGTGTGTGTGTGTGTGTGTGTGTGTGTGTGTGTGTGTGTGTGTGTGTGTCAACTTTAGTGAGTAGTGTATTTGTGTTCATGTGTGCATGTGGGCATGTGTTCATGTGTGCATGTGTTCATGTGTGCATGTGTGCATGTGGGCATGTGTGCATGTGTTCATGTGTGCATGTGTGCATGTGTTCATGTGTTCATGCGTTCATGCGTTCATGTGTGCATGTGTGCATGTGTGCTAACATCATGTACAGATTGTAAAGTGTGTTTCTTGTCTCCCTCTTACAGGTGCTGAGGTTGTGTTGGTTGAGTGCAGCAGGGAACCTGAAGTCACTGCCACAAATAGTGGAAATGATGATACATGTGTTGTGGCACAGGCAGGTTTGACAGGGTCTGTCGTTGGTCCTCCAATCGACAGTACACAGCTTTCCACCCCATATATGCGCACATTCATACTGCCAATACATCCCTCATCACCAATGGCCTTAGCTGAGGGACAGCATACAGTAGGCATTGACCAGGATAGTGTGGTATCTATGGCACATGCATCACCTCACAGCAGCCATACCCAGATTTCTGAAATGATACCACATAGGCAGATGTCCAGGGGTTCTCGTGGGAGCACTGCTGGTCATAATGCCCCTGGCAGACGTGCCCCCACAGGTCTTACAACCTCAGGTATGTTCCGGGCTGTAATGCAGGCACAGGCACGTATGGAACTCTACACCAGACAGGGACTAAGGGCGCAGAGGGCCCATAACACCGCTATCAATAACAGTATCGGTGACCTTGCCGGTGCCATCCGTAATTACACCGAGGTCATTGATAGACATTAGGGGGAGACATTAGATGTCCTCCACAATGTCATGTCCATGTACCAGCACAGTGCAGGACAGCTGAGATGTCGACGTATGCCAGCAACATCAGCTGGCAGTCATCGCGGATGACACACAAGTCACAGCCACTCCCGCAGTGGCAGTACCAGCCCCAGCAATGTTAAGGCTGGGCTGTCAATAGACCATCCTAGAAGACCACGTGCACGTGGCTCTGGCCAGTTCCAGCAGGGACATGGGTCCATTCGACATCCCTCTGCCTCTGATGATAGTACCCAGTCTGGCTTAGTACCCGATACTGTCAGTGGTACCCCTGCCAGGCACAGGTGCTGTGTCTGTGGCCAGAAACGGTGATCTGTACAGCCTGGCAGGTACAGTCTGTGGCTGTCCCACAACCTCCCGTATTTGGCAACCACATGATGGAACTGTGTGCATGCAGACACACACACATAAACCAAACACCTAGGGCTAACACATACACACACACACATTACATCAACATTGACCCATGCTGTACTGTTGTCCCTCACACACACACACACACACACACACACACACACACACACACACACACACACACACACACACACACACACACATACATACACACATACATGTCGATTGGATGGGTCAATGTCGGGCTCTGGCAAACCAACAACACACCCTGTGCATATGATGAAACTGTGCCACCTCCTGTCATCTGTAACATTGATGCAGGAACAGGCTAACATGGTGCTAATGCACAGGGTGACTTAATAGCAGTGTAGCAATGTTAGCATGTTGTCAACAGTAAAGTGTAATGATATCCTCGTAGGTATATCTGAGCAGGCATGATGCATTAAAGCTATGATTGTCAATGTAGTATTGTTTACACCAGTGTTAATTCTAAAAATGTATTGTCCACCCATGTGCCACTTGGCTGATGTGTGTAGTTCTGGCAGCATGTGTTGGTAAGTGGACAGTACGTGTGTGATGTGTGCAGTACAGATTTGCAGGTGTACATTTGTGAACATGGTGGAGGTGCACTGTCTGCATGTACGTGCATAGTGGACACATGGGAAGGGTGACATGCCCTGTATTACACAGTGTTAACACTTCATAGTTTCTATTGGTGGCCAGTATGCATTTTACTACATATATGTTTTAACTTGGGTACACATGTGTGTATGACATGGTTTGACACTATGCTGTGGGTGATACTGTTACTATCTGTCATTGGTTTGCATTCTGGAAGTATACACAATCTCAACAGCCTGACTATAACCAATCGTTAGATGATGTCTTGACAACTGACACACAGATGTAGGAAACACAGTAGCATTTGGATCCTTCCGGTACTATACTATACCAGTAACCAGTGGTATTGACCGCCAACCATTCCTGGGACCACTCCTGTTTGGCATGTAGCCCTCTTAGGTACAAGCAAACACACTAGGGATATGTCCGTCCACATCTGGTAATGCATACAGTGGCCTACAATGCATTCTCCGGATGAAACACCTATCCTCCACAAGGGTATCATACAGACAGATACCTGTTGTCCAACCCATGCTGTAAAGCTATAAGCCAACTATAGCATAGTCATCCACATTTACTAAACATAGTATCCCAACAGTACCGCATAGGTAGTAGCCCACAACATGTAGAAGGGGTACCGATGTGTACATACAGCCACGTGTTATGTCATCTGTCCTTTGGTATTCCCATTTCCAAAGGTATTCTGAAGTCCCTCGGTGTATCACATAAGCAATAAGGGGTCTGTATGCATATCCACGAAGTTGTTGTACACCTATAATGAATGTTCATTATTGACAGACTTTGTTGTGTTTGAACATGTCTGAAATATACCCCAGCCATGAACCCTCACTCACACTATTCTATTGAAACTGTCATGGGTGTGTGTGACACAGATGACCTAGGCCACAGATCACTACAGTGGCTGGTCTTGTCACAAACATACATATGTGACCTAAGGTCTGAAAAGCAGCAGCACAATCTGTCAAAGGCAACAGATGTAGTCATGTAGAAAGCAGGCTTCACAACTATGAACTAATTGAGGTCACATGTACATATATGTATTTGCCACACAGACACCTGACATGTGCAATGCACATATTGTTGTTTTACTTATATTTCATACAGTAGTAAAAGCAAAACCCACAACACATTGACCAACAGTGTCTCACACACACACACACACACACACACACACACACACACACACACACACACACACACACACACACACACTCAGCAATTGCAGGATTCAAGCCCCTACCTAACTATGTTATGACACTAGAGAGATATGCTTTAACATGACCCGCTATCTGCTTTACTGGGAGTTTTCATTTCCACTGCTTTATTTATGGGATGCTGACATCATCAGACTTGCCAAAGAGGGATATACCACTTTTAAGGTGTTTTCCTAGTGTACAGGAAGGACACTCCTCTCAAAGGATATCACACACAAACACACACACACACACACACACACACACACACACACACACACACACACACACACACACACACACACTCAGCAATTGCAGGATTTAAACCCCTACCTAACTATGTTATGGTGCTAGAGAGATAAGCTTTAACATAACGTGCTATATGCTTTACTGGGAGTTTTCATTTCCACTGCTGTATTTGTGGGATGCTGACATCATCAGACTTGCCAAAGAGGTATATACCTCTTTTATGGTGTTTTCCTAGTGTCCAAAAAGGGCACTCCTCTCAAAGGAAATCACACACACACACACACACACACACACACACACACACACACACACACACACACACACACACACCAATTGCAGGATTCAAACCCCTATCTAACTATGCTATGATACTAGAGAGATACACATTAACATGACGCACTATATGCTATACTGGGTGTTTTCATTTCTCCTGCTATATTTGTAGGATGCTGACATCATCAGACTAGACATGGTAATGTGTGTGCACTTTGTTTTATGCAATACCAGGAATGAGCCATGGGGGACAGCAGGTGTTAACAGCTTGAACAGGACTCCACAATTAGGTTCATAGGTTCATACTAGGCTATCTGCCCTGGGGCAATTATAAGCCTAGCCCGATTCTGTATGACTTACGCCACCCCTTGATTTGAGTATACTGTGCCCTTTTTAAGGTTTACTTTACTGTGCCTCTGTCTAATAATGACACAGGAGTAATCCCTGGGACAAACCTACGATCCCCCCTATCGAGATTCTTCTTGAAGAGATTCAGTGAGGTGCTCTGCCTCACATGAACTGGAATTCTATTCCAGAGCGAAGGGAGCCTCTGGGTTATGAACCTGTCCCTCCAGCAAGTTCTATTTATTTCTGTGATGAGGTTCAAGTCCCTCGAGCATGTGGCTCTAAGGGATTTATATTTACTGAGGTGGAGCATGTCCATTAATTCTGGATTTGACATAGCTTTGTATGTCAGGCATAGATCGCCTCGAAGTAGGCGGTATGCAACTGAGTAGAGCTGGAGTTTTTTTAACCGAGCAGCATATGGCATCTGTTTGAGACCCTTGATCCTCTTGGTGAGATACCTTTGGGGTCTTTCTAATTGCTGCAGGTGTTGGGTAAGGTACATCCCAAAAGGGGCATTGTATTCTATGATGGGCCTGATGAGGGATGAATAAAGGGGCATGATTACCTCTCTTGATCTAGATGTGAAACCCTTCATGATGAGGTGGGCTATGTAGAAGGTCTTTCTAACCACTCTGGCAATGTGGTTTTCAAAGGAGAGATTGCTATCAACTTGGGTCCCCAGGTCCCTAATAAATTTCTCTGTACTTAATGGGTTTCCGCTTATGTGGTAATTTGTGGGCATATTGTTTTTGCCAAAGGGTATGACTATACATTTTTTGGCATTTAGCTTTAAACCATGGCACTGGCACCAGTTATCTGTCTCTGTGAGACCTTTTTGAAGGATGTTTGTGTCAGCAGGAGAGTCAGTTATGGCGCTCAGTTTGCAGTCATCTGCGAACTTGGTGAGCCATAGTCCTCCCACATTTGCCTGTACCTCAGAAAAGTATATACCGAACAAGAGTGGTCCCAGGACAGAACCCTGTGGGACGCCACTTGTGACCGGTTTTGAGTCTGACATGGCTCCAGCAACTCTCACTCTGTGGGTTCTGTCTTTGAGCCAGTTTGCGACCCATCTTGTGACATAGGAGTTTATATTTAAGCTGGATAGCTTATCTATGATGCCCGAGTGGGGTATTGTGTCAAATGCCTTTGCAAGGTCCAGATAGGCTGTGTGGACTACCTTCCCTTCATCTATGGCTTTGGTGACTGTTTCGAAGAAGTCAACCAGGTTCAAAAGGCAGGATCTGCCCTTGACAAAGCCAAACTGGGTAGGATCTAGTGTCTGTAGGTCCCCAATGTCTTTGTTTATGAGCTCCATGATGATCCTCTCCATAGCCTTGCAGACTAAGCTAGTCAGGCTTATGGGGAAATAGTTTCCAGGGTTTGTAGAGACTCCACCTTTGTGGAGTGGGACCACTTTTGCTGTATGCCATTCTGTTGGCATATATCCTGTAGTGAGGCTGAGATTGTATAGCTGTTTTATTTGAGGGATTAGTTCCTCTTGGAGTTCATGTAGGACACAACCTGGGACGCCATCTGGTCCCATGGAAGTAGTTTTTTTTGCTTTGGAGAGGGCAGCCTTCACCTGAGCATCAGAGATGTTTGGGAGGCAGTCCTCTGCCGGGATAGATACTTGCTCTTTTGGGGAGGAGGGGGTAGAGAAGTTTGCACTGAACCTGTCTGTCAGGATATTGGCGATGTCTGTGGGTTTAGTGTATTTTTTGTCATTTAGAATCAACTCAGAGCAAGTCTGGAAATTGCATCCCAGGTTCCTAACATAACTGAAAAAAGCCTTATGATTGTCTTTGGTGTCCTGTGCAATTGTTCTCTCGAAGCTGGCCTTGGAGGATTTTATGAGGGATCGTAATTTTTTGCTAGTACTGATCAGAGATGCCTTCCTTATTAGAGATTTTGCTCTATCATGTAGTAGCTTCCTCCTTCTGTTGTACAGTTTATTTATGGCAGAGATTCACCTGACTGGACGCCTGCCTTTGGATGATTGGGTCTTGGTTTTGTTTGGGATAGCATGATCCATGCATTCCTGGAGATGTCCGTAGAATGCGTTTATATAGGATTCTGCAGTTTGGGCTGTAGTTTCAACTGGCCCTGGGGCCTTGAAGGATTCCACTTCAGTTTTGAAAAGTGAGAAGTTCACTTTTGAGAAGTTTTTCACTGTTGTTTTCTGGGCTGGGGGTGGGGTTGGGATGTGGACATCCATTGAAATTAATTTATGGTCTGATCTTACCAATGAGGGATATACTTCTGGTGTGGAGCATAGAGTCCCCATGTTGGTAATGATCAGGTCTAGTATGTTGTCCCCTCTTGTGGGAGTGGGGACTAGTTGTTCCATAGAATTTGAGTTTATAATTTCCAGGAACCTTTGGGCTAAGGTGCTGGGGCTTGAGTAGTGCTCCCAGTCAATGTTTGGGTAGTTGAAGTCGCCCAATATAATGGTGTTCGGAGAGATCTTCATGTTCTCCAATGTTTTCAGGAAAGCCGAGTGGGATTCCTGACTTTGAGAGGGTGGTCTGTAGGATGCTATAAACTGAAAAGCAGTCTTGCCCACTGTTAGTTGCACATGGATGGTCTCCGATACTTTGTGAAATGCCACTAAACTGGAGGTGTGGATATCCTTGATAAATATGGAAACTCCCCCTCCTTTTGTGGTTCGGTCCGGGTTTTAGGGCCAAAAAGCATGATATGAGGTATAGCCTGTTAGTGCTGGGGTGCTCTCTGGAGCCTTGAACCAGGTTTCTGTCACTGCACAGATATCGATGTTCTCCATACTGAGGAGAGCTTTGAGTGCATGCATCTTGAGGTTAAGACTTCTGGCGTTAAGCAGCATTACCCTTAGTTTCGTGTTCCTTATGCTGTCTATGGGGGTGGGTTTGACTTTTGAGCCTTGCCTAAAAAAGGCACTATGGGGGTGGCAAGAGCCTTATCCAGTATTCAAAAGCCCAAGGGTGACAGGTGCAAGCCGTCCCTAGTGAAGCAAAGTGGCTTGTCGAGCATGTCATCCCAGGCTGACAGACACTGGATCCCCTTTGAATGACACCAAAATTTTAGCCAATTATTAAAATTGATCATTTTGTCTTTGTACTGTGGCATCATTCTAGGTGTGGGTAAGATGCTGCTCAAGGTCAGGGTCATACCAGCCTGGGCTACATGATCAGAGAGCTCCTCTATGTCTCTTTTCATGTAGTCCATGGAGGTACGTCTCAGGTCATTCACACCAGCATGTACAATGACTGAGTCATATTTGTATTTACTTTGGAGTGACCTGAGTGCTTGCGTTATGTGGCAGATCCTAGCACCCGACAGGCAGCTCACTGTGACCTTCTCTTTATTCAGCCTGGTGAGCGGGATGTCAGTGTGTCTGACAATAGAGTAACCTATTACAAGAGTATCAGGTGTGTTATTCAGCCTTAAGGGCTGTGGCTGCTTGGCACACTGACTTTGTGGGCCATGTGTTGTGCGTGTTTTGTTTTGAGGTAGCGTTTGCTTGGATGTCTGCTTTGGAGGTCTCTGTTGCTTAGGTAGATTTTTATTTAGAGCCTCCAAGTATGTTTTTGTGTATTTATGTGTTTGGTTCACTGATGTGGTGGGACTATGTGATACTGGAATTGTGTTGTGTGAGGTTACCTTCTCCTCCTGACTGGTTACACCAGTTTTGAGATGAGAGAGCTCAGCCTCCAGTTTGGCTAAATAGTTGCATCTCTCACATATATTTGAACCTGTTTGGAGGAGGAGAGGGTTGTCCGTGTACATGAGACAGTTGTAACATTGCCTCAAAATTCCCAGATTCACCAGCTGGACTGGAGAGGAAACCATTGACTGACCTTTGGACATGCTAGAGTAATATAGGGAAACTGAATTTAAGACGGACCAATAGAGGACAGGGTAATCGTAGAGAGTATAAGAGTAAGTAGTGCTTATGGTTTAATAGTGCTAACTTGTAGGATTACTTAATTGGACCAGTGAAGGGCCTTAGAATGAGAATATGGTGTTTAAATTGAGAGATAGAGCAGTTCTAAGGGAAAAAGTGAAGAGCAGACTTTGTGGAGCCAGGAATAGTTTAAACCCAATTAGGCGGCGCTGTCTGCTGTTGCGCTATGCACAAAAACGCGCAAAACCACGCAAAAGAGGGTTTTAAGAGAGGAAGATGAAGGAGTTTTGGAATTGACCCAAAATGGATAATAAAACTACAGTTTCAAGTCAGTAACTACTCCCACAGGGGCAGGCAGGCTGCTCAATGTTTTTCATTGCCACTGATCAACAGAGAGACTTCCCTTTAGCCCAAGCAAAAAATGGCCTCCAAGAAAATTACAAACAGTTGAAGAACAGCAAGCCTGTAACTGAACTTTTTTAAATCTCAGAAAAGTGGGAAAAAAGCAAGATTTTTTTTTTTTTTTTTGTTTTTTTCAGAGATAGCAGAGGTTCACAAGTATCAACAAGTTATAACAGTGCAGTAAATGACCCCACACAAGAGTGCTAGGCCAAAGACAGATAAAATGCAAGTTTTGAGAAAAAAACTATTTTAAAAATAAGTGCAAATAGGAAATTCAGTAAACAGCTCTAGGTTGTGCTCTAAATACAGTTACTAATGCAGAAATCAAGTTTAACAAGCCAGAAAATGCTCAAAATAGGCGACTATGCAGAAAAACTTAGCAAATAAACAGAGGAAAATACTTAAAATCTCAAAAGTGGCTCCTTTCTTCTCTCAGTGTTTTCTCCTCTTGGTGGGTGCTTCACTAACAGCCAACAAGCCTGAAAAGACACCAAAACCATGAGGCAACCAGGTTTTAAGAGAGGAAGATGAAGGAGTTTGGAATTGACCCAAAATGGCCAATTAAACTACAGTTTCAAGTCAGTAACCACTCCCACAGGGGCAGGCAGGCTGCTCAATGTTTTTCACTGCCACTGATCAACAGAGAGACTTCCCTTTAGCCCAAGCAATAAATGGCCTCCAAGAAAATTACAAACAGTTCAAGAACAGCAAGCCTGTAACTGAACTTTTTTAAATCTCATTAAAGTGGGAAAAAAGCAAGATTTTTGTTTTGTTTTTTTGTTTTTTTCAGAGATAGCAGAGGTTCACAAGTTCTTAGCTTGTGTGATCTATCTGTGGACCAGTTGCCAATCCATCATATGACAATACATAGTTATGCACAGGTTGTTGATTTTGTGAGTACGACATGTGTCTGGGATGTTGGAAAAGGGCTATTCAAAGTCTATGTGGGACATGTGTAGCTCATTTCAGTGATGTATGTCCTGGGTGGCTGCCTTGCAAACAGTCTAGCAGGTTTGGGAACCATGATCTGCCCGTGACCAAACCATAGTTGGTAGGGTTGTGTGTTTGTAGGCTTCCCATAGCTCTGTTTATGACTTCAGTCATGATGGACTCCATGGCCTTGCAGATCAGACTTCATAGGCTTATAAGACTATAGTTCCCATGGTCTGTTGTGCACCAACACTTGTGGAGTGTGCCATATGTTACTGTAACCCATTCAACAGTTTCATATCCTGTAGAGAGGGTGAGGCTAAACAGACTGTTCAGGTGCAGGGTCTGTTTGTTCTGCAGTTCACTTATGACACATATAGGGAAACAATGTAATTCAATTGATGTCATGTTTTCAGCTTTGGAAGGAGCTGTTTACCCATTCTACATGTGATATCTCCTGGTATGATGATAGGGCCTTTTGTCAGTGGGAGGTGGGTATGTATGTATGGGCCTGTCTGACAGGATGTTGGCATTATCAGTCATTTACAGTTGGCCCTGACTCAAGACATATATGAGTGCACATTGCTATTTATGACATAGCTGAAGGAAGTGTCATGGTTCTGTCTGGACTCTTTCGTGGATAATCTTTCCAAAACACCAACAAATCTAAGCACTAAACCCCTCTTATACTCTTTTAAACACTTAACACCCTACTGATCCTTTTTGATGAGTCAAAAAGTATTTCATCATAATATCCTGACATGTCCAAAGCTCAGTTTCGTGTGTACTCTCCAGTCCAGCTGGTGAATATGGGAATTTTGAGGCAATGTTACAACTGCCTTATGTACACAGACAGCCCTCCCCTCCTCCCAACAAACTCAAATATATGTGAGAGATGCAACTATATAGCCAAACTGGAGTCTGAGCTCTCTCGACCCATGACTGGCACAGTTTATCAGGAGGAGAAGGTAACCACACACACCACAAATCCAGTCTCACATAGACCTATAGCAACAGCAAACCAAACACATTAACACACACAAATATACTCGGAGGCTCTAAATAAAAATCTGCCTAAGCAGCAGAGACCTCCAAAGCGGACACCCAAACAACTGCTACCCCACAACAATACCCACGTATTACATAGTTCACAAAGTTAGTGTGCCACACAGTCACTGCCCTTAAGGCTAAACAACACACCTAATACACTTGTAATAGATGACTCTATTGTCAGACACACTGACGTCCCACTCACCAGGCTGAACAAGGAGAAGGTCACTGCAAGCTGTCTGTTGGGTGCCAGGATCCACCACATAACACATGCACTCAGGTCACTCCAAAGTAAGTACAAATATGACTCAGTCATTGTCCATGATGGTGTGAATGACCTGAGATGTACCTCCCTGGACTACATGAAAAGAGACACAGAGGAGCTCTCTGATCATGTAGCCCAGGCCAGTATGACCCTCACCTTGAGTAGCACCTTACCCTCACCAAGAATGATGAGTTTTAACAATTGGCTAAAGTATTGGTATCATTCAAAGAGGATCCAGTGTCTGACAGCCTGGGATGACATGCTCGACAAGCCACGTTGCTTCACTAGGGATGGCTTGCACCTGTCACCCTTGGGTTTTCGAATACTGGATAAGGCTCTTGCCACCCCCATAGTGCCTTTTTTAGGCAAGGCTGAAAAGACAAACCCACCTCCATAGACAATACATGGAAAATGAAACTAAGCGTAATGCTGCTCAAAGCAAGAAGTCTAAACCTCAAAAAGCACGCACTCGAGGCTCTCCTCAGTATGGAGAATATTGATAGCTGTGCAGTAACAGAAACCTGGTTCAAGGCTCCCGAAAGCACCCCAGCACTACCAGGTTATACTTCATACCATGCTTTTTGGCCACAAAACTCAGACAGAACCACAAAAGGAGTGGGAGTATCCATATACATCAAAGATACCCACACCTCCAGGTTAGTAGCACTGCACAAAGCATCAGAGACCATCCATGTGCAACTAACAGTGGGCAAAACTGCCTTTCAGTTTGTAGCCTGCTACAGGCCACCCTCCCAAACTCAGGAACCCCACTCGGCTTTCCTGAGAACACTGGAGAATATGAAGGTCTCTCCAAACACCATTATATTGGGTGACTTCAACTACCCAAACATTGACTGGGAATACTATTCAAGCCCTAACACCCTCACCCAATGGTTCCTAGAATTTGTAAACACAAATGCTATGGAACAACTGGTCACCACCCCCACAAGAGGGGAAAACATATTGGACCTGGTCATCACCAACATGGGGACTCTATGTTCCACACCAGAGGTATACCCCTCATTGGTAAGGTCAGACCATAAACTACTCTCACTGGACATCCATATCCCATCCCCACCCCCAGCCAAGGTCACCTCAGTGAAGAACTTCTCAAAAGCAAACTTCACACTTCTCAAAACCGAGGTGGTATCCTTCAAAGCCCCCGGGCCAGTGGAAAATATGGCTCAAACTGCAGAATCCTTTACAAATGCATTCTATGGACACCTAAAGGAATGCATGGATCGTGCTATCCAAAATAAAGCCAAGACTGACTCCTCCAAAGGCAGGAGACCTGTCTGGTGGACCCCGGCCATAAATAAGCTATACAACAAAAGGAGGAAGCTACTACATGATAGAGCAAAATCCCAAAAAGGGAAGGCATTTCTGATCAGTACTAGCAAGAAGCTACGATCCCTCATAAAATCATCTAAGGCTAGCTTTGAAAGAAAAATTGCACAAGACACTAAAGACAATCACAAGGTCATCTTTAGTTATGTCATGAATCTGTGTGGCAACTCCCAGATATGCTCTGAGTTAGTGCAAAATGACAAAAAATACATTGAACCCACAGACATTGCCAACATCCTGGCAGACAGGTTCAGTGTAAATTTCTCACCCCCATCCCCCCAAAAAGAGCAAATGTCCATCCCAACAGAGTGTAGCATCCCTGACATCACAGATGAACAGGTGAGAGCTGCCCTCCCCAAAGCAAAAAAAAACCAGCATCAATGGGACTGGACGGTGTCCCGGCCTGCGTCTTACATGAGCTTCAAGAAGAACTTAACCCTCACATAAAGTCACTGTTCAATCTCAGCCTTAATACAGGATATGTACCCAAGGAATGGTGTACAGCAACAGTGGTCCCACTCCACAAAGGTGGTGCCACAATGGACCCTGGAAACTATCCCCTATCAGCCTGACTAGCCTGGTCTGCAAAGCTATGGAGCGTATCATCATGGAACTCATAAACAAAGACATCGGGAACCTCCAGACACTGGATCCTACCCAATCCAGCTTTGTTAAGGGCAGATCATGCCTCTTGAACCTGGTCGACTTCTTTGAAACAGTTATCAGGGCCATAGACGAAGGGAAGGTAGTCCACACAGCCTACCTGGACCTCGCAAAAGCCTTTGACACAATACCCCACTCGGGCATCATAAATAAGCTCACCAGCTTAAATACAAGCCCATATGTCACAAGATGGATTGCAAACTGGCTCAGGGATAGCACCCACATGGTCAGAATTGCAGGTGCCACGCCAGACTCTAAACCAGTTATAAGTGGCGTCCCACAAGGCTCAGTCCTGGGACCCCTCTTGTTCGGTATATATTTCAGGTACAGGCTAACATGGGAGGACTATAACTGACCAGGTTCGCAGATGACTGCAAACCGGGTGCCATAATCGACTCTCGAGCCGACACAAGCATCCTCCAAAATGGTCTCACAAAGACGGATAACTGGTGCCAGAGCCATGGCCTAAAGCTAAATGCCACAAAATGCATAGTCATCCCCTTTGGGAAAAACAAAGTGCCCACAAATTACCACATAGGTGGTAATCCATTAAGTACGGAAGAAGTAATTAGGGATTTGGGGACCCAAGTAGATAGTAATCTCTCCTTTGACAATCACGTTGCCAAAGTGGTTAGAAAGACTTTCTATATAGCCCTCCTTATCATGAAAGGTTTCACATCTAGATCAAGAGAGGTCATTGTGCCCCTCTACTCATCACTCATCAGGCCCATAATTGAATACAATGCCCCATTTGGGATGTATCTTACTCGACACCTGCAGCAACTGGAAAGGCCCCAAAAGTACATCACCAAGAGGGTCAAGGGACTCAAACAGATGCCCTACGCAGTTTGGCTAAAGAAACTCCAGCTCTAATCAGTTGCTGACCGCCTGCTCAGAAGCGATCTGTGCCTGATGTATAAAGCCATGTCCAACCCAGAATTAATGGACATGCTCCACCTCAGGAAATCCGAATCCCTTAGAGTTACATGCTCCAGGGACTTAAACCTCAGCACAGAAATAAATAGGACATGCTGGAAGGACAGAGCCATATCCCAGAGGCTCCCCTCACTCTGGAACAAAATCCCAGTCCAAGTTAGGTAGAGCCCCTCACTGACCCTCTTCAAGAGAAATCATGACGAGTGGATGGGAGATCGTAAGTTTACCCAAGGGATCTCTTCTGGGTCCCTGCTAGACAGATGCACAATAAACTAAACATAAAAGGGCTATCTTCTGTGACCTACTATTCAAAGGCACAGTCTACTAATCTAAAAGGGTGGTGAAAGCCAAACACACTCTGGCTAGGCTTATAAATGCCCTAGGGCAGATAGCCTAGTATCAACCTATGAACCTATGAACCTATGATAATGTTTGGTGTGCACATTGTTTATTGATGATACTGATTGCAGGTATTTTATCTTCTTTGCTTTCCCACTTTCTATGAACAACCTAAGCATCTGTAGTACATATTTAATTATGACAGGGTTCCAATATATTATATATGTGTCTGTTGTCATATAACTGTGTGCACAAGGCAGGATTGGTGAATAGTGAGAGGTTCTTGGGTTAACACATGCAACTGACAGACATTGCGTGGCCCACTGCTGTACTCAGACATGGCCTAAGTTTGTGAGCATGCCCAGTTTGGTCTTTCAGTATTTTGTTGCCTGACATTTGCCTCATTTATTCAAGTGTGTGAGCATGCCCAGTGTGACCTTTCAGTATGTTGCTGTCTGAAGTCCACTACATTTGTTGACATGTGTGAACATGCCCAATATTGACATTTATACTATATGTGTGTTGAAAACCAAGTTGTATTTTTACTGCAGGGCTCACCTTTGTGTCATAATTCGACAGGGATTATGCTGTGCCTGCAGTGTTTCCATGAGACACTTTGCATAGACTTATCAACATTTCTTCATACAGGCTGACCAGTGCAATACTGTCATGGTTTAGTGGTTCAGTAATGTGACTATAGTGCACAGTATCCTGGGTTCAAGGACTGTCACTGCTTTATATTTTCATACTGGGCAGACCAGACTGCTTAAGGAACAGTAAAGCAAACATGAGCATGTTTACCTGCTTTTACTCAACTATGCCCAACTTTGACCGAACTTGCCCAACATTGCGCAATGTTAACCAACATTGCTGAACGTTGCCCAATATTGCTCAACATTGCCCAAAGTTGTGCTAGTTAGTGTGTGCAATTTTGTTTACATATACTAAATAGTGGTAAAAGCTGTTTAGCACTGCTTTATATTGCTTAAAACATGGCAATCATGCCTCAGGTGGTGCTGCAGGGCTGCCTATGTTGGATGCACATAGTACACTCCCTATACATGTTTGAAAACAGGTAGTGTCAAGTTAGGCATCCCTTTTACTATATGTGCAAGTCAGAGAGAGGGTATAATTTCCAGGGTTTCTACTGAGCCTGTGTATGTGCTATGCATTGCCTCTTTGCCAAGGCCAAAGCATACTGGGCATGCCTCCTTCTGCCTACTGGGGCAGGCTCAGGTTGTTCCTCCTCCAAGTCACACTCTGCCTGTGATGGCCTTGGCAGTGGTGGGGGGCTGTTTGGCCTGGGCCTATGCTGCTCCTGCTGCAGCTGTTTTCACAGGATCATATTATGTAGCATAGCACATACCATGACAATTTGGGTACATGTAGTTGGTGAGTACTGCAAGGCTCCACCAGATGTGTCCAGGCACTGGAACCATGACTTGAGCAGCCCAAACACATGCTCGATTACATTTCGTGTTTGTGCCTGTGCCTCATTATGGTATTCCTGTTCAGGTGTGTGTGCATTTCTGATGGGTGTCATCAGCCATGGCTCCAGTGCATATCCAGCATCCCCTACTAGGTGACCATGAGGGATGTTCCCATTGGCAAATGTCTGGTACAGCTGTGTCAGATGCCAGATGTGGAAATCATGGTAGCTTCCAGGGCAGCCAGCACACACATTCAGTATTATGCCCTGGGCATCACACATGACCTGGCAATTGATGGAGGGGAAGCCCTTGCGGTTAAAGTAGGCCCTACCCCACTCACCGGCTGGTGCTTTGATGCATATGTGCATGCAGTCTATTGCACCCACTACCTCAGGGTATTCCGCTATTTGCTGGAAATGATGCATATTGCTGGCCAATACCTCACGGGAATTGGGGAAATATACATGATCACCGACATGTGCTGACATGGCATTCAGGAACTGGTGCAGTACCCTGGATGCAGATGCCTGTGAAATCCCCATCATATCACCAGTTGGTCTCTGGAAGGTACCTGTTGCTAGTATTCTTAGGCCAACACATACCTTAGTTTCCACTGGGATGGGTTCCCCTCTGTTGGTTCTGTGTGTGAGGCGTGGCCTTCACAGCTCAACAATTTGCTGCATGAGGTCTCTTTCCACTCTACAGCACTCCACTATCTCAAGCTCATGTAGCCCCTGGTAGGTTACCCTGGGTCTGTACACTCTTCTCCATCTCCTCACTGTGGGTTTCTCAGCAGCATTTGCATTGTCACCACCCTCAGCATGTTGCATATATGGCAGCCCCTAACATTTCTTTGTCTCAGCAAAGCTTTTTAAGTTTTCACTTCTCTTAGTTTACTGCAGTGTTGCAGTGTCTCTGAGGAAAACATGGTGGAAAGTTGTTTGCAGAGTTTTAAGTGCTGGGCTGGGCTGGGCTACTGTACTGCCTGTGTAATTGCCTGATTCTGATTGTTTTCACCTGCTAGCACTGCTAGTTCTCCTTGGTTAACTTCCTACTATTTGTTATGCTTCCTTTTCCCTTTCTGTTTCCACTGGGGGCACCGCCGCGTAAACAAGCGCTAACACGTGCACATCAGCTCACAGGCATGCACACATGCTTACACAGCCTTACACTTGCTGACTCCTGCTTAAACGCGTGCACACAGGTGCAAACGCGCGTACACAGATTTCAACAACTTTACACATGCTTACTCCGGCTTAAACACACGCACACAGTCTTACTCGGATATACAGGCGCGCACCCGTGCGCAAACATGTTGCAGGCACTTCAACAAGAAACTTTAGTGTTATCCACGGCATACACCTTCAATTTCTTGCCTTTAGCTAGGATACCTGTTGACACACCTCTTCCAGTGATGAGTAACTGACAGCAAACACATGCCACTTTGCTCCAATGGGCTTACATTCTTTCTTACATACCCCCCTCATGATGCCACCTATCTTCTACTCTGATACTCCCCTTATCCTACTCTTACACTCCACAGACTTTGCTCATTTGCCATGTAAAATTGAGATTCACTATCCTTACCCTCATTTGCATAGGATTGCCTACTAATGCTTTGTTACATCTCTTAGACTGAGCTTCCCCCCTTAGCAACCTCTACTCAGTAGCCATGTTGTCTTCAGCCTGCCATGCACTTGCATGGAAAATTAATATTTTCAATAAAACCCCTATTTGTGGCTTTTAATTTTTGGTTTTCTGTTTTTTAAAGCACAGCACGTTTGCGCGGCACTGCGCTACGCTTACACTTCGGAGATCGAGGTAAAAAGTAATTTTTTTTTTTATTTTGCAATAGGGAACATTGCCAACAGCCTTATATTTGGCCATTGGCATGCTTCCTCAACTGGATGCATCCTTTTTTTGGAGCTGTCACGGCTCCGTTTTGCTATTTGCTGAATGGTACTCAGCTGTCAACGGAGTACATTTCTGCAAATAACACTACTCTTACTCAGACAGGTTAGGGTTTCCTGGATCGCAAATTTACCTAATTTGCATAGCTTTCAGCAGCAAATGAAGTAATTTGCATAACCTAGCCCTGTCCGTGTAAGAGTCATTTTAGGAGCTCTCTTGCACGCCCCTGCCGGCTGTTCCTGGATAACTCGATGGACATGTTGGCTGCATGGAGTCTTATTCTACTCTTAGACTCCGTGCAAGCCTTTGTAAATCCGGCCCAGTGACTTACAAACTGTTGCATGACATCAATTGAAACCTTAGATGTGTTTGAAGAAAACAGTCAGCTATACTTGCGCTGTAAGCAGCACATCTTTTCCAGGATTCAGTAAGCTCTGCATGGTGTGCAAGAGCTGCTGCACACAATATGGCTGGGGAGCAATCCAGGAATGAGCTCCCGGAACATGCATGAGCGTTCCAACACTATTCCTGCAGGGACACAGCTCCTGTATGCTAATTACCTCATTTGCAGGTGAAAACCATGCAAATGAGGTGAATTCGTGATCCAGGAAGCATGCAGGCATCTGTGCAGGAATAGTGCAACCTGCAGAAATGTATTTGGTTACTAACAGAATACATTTCTGCAAATTACAAACAACAGGCATGACAACTCCAAAGAAAGCATGTATTCAGTATAGTAGGCATGCCAATGGCCAAATATATGGCCAGTGGCATGGTAAATAGTTGCAAAATTATAAAAAAGACTGTGGATCACCAAACAGGCTGTGGCCTGCTTCTCTTCTTGGGATTGGTGCTAAAACTAGATAGTTTTAGTTAGAACTAGCCAGTTTTTTTAGTTTCAGCACTCAAAGCAGTTTCCTTGTGCTCAGCACTTGCTCAGAACTTGTTCTAAGTACTAAATAAACTACAAATTACTACAGCACTTCACTTTCCTCACTTGTCAAGAGGAAAACAGTTCTTAGTACTTAAATTGATAAGAACCTATCCAGGCATATCTATGGGTCAGGTCCCTGTGTTTTCTCCTGTCCACCTGATGAATCTGGGCATCTTGGGGTAATGTAGCAATTGCCTCATGTACACTGACAAACCTCTCCTCCTACCACTCAACACTACAACCTGTGAAAGATGCATTTATATAGCCAAACTGGAAGCCAAGCTCTCTCCAGCCAAGACTGGACTAGACAGTCAAGAGGAGAAGGTTAACCCCTGCACCACACCACACTTAACACATAGTCCTTCAAAAACCCACACTACCAAAACCCACACATAGAAATACAAAGCACGCACCCACATTCAAGTGGGGGTCTCAATAAAAATCTGCCCAAGAAACAGAGATCTCCCAAGCTGAAACACAGTCAACCACCACCCCCAACACTACCCAAATGACATATAGCCACAAAATCAGTGTGCCACTCAACCTCAGCCCATAAGGCAAAACAACGTACCCAAAACACTAGTCATAGGTGAATCTATAGTCAAGCAGACTGATGTTTCACTCACCAGGTTAATAAAGGAGAAAGTTTCTGGCAGTTGCCTGCCAGGTGCCAGGATCTGCCACATAACGCACACACTCAGAGTCATACTTGTACTTGTTGTGGAGTGACCTGTCATTGTCCATGTTGGTGTGAATGACCTGAGTTGTACCTCCCTGGACTACATGAAAAGAGACATGGAGGAGCTTGGTGTGAATGATCTGAGACATACCTTCCTGGACTACATGAAAAGAGACATGGAGGAGCTCTCCGATCATGTAGCCCAGGCAAGTATAACCCTAGCCCTGAGTAGCATCCTGACATCGCCCAGAATGATACCACAGTACAAAGGCAAAATAATTGACTTCAACAATTGGCTAAGCTTCTGGTGTCATTCTAAGGGGATCCAGTATCTGTCTGCCTGGGACAACATGGTCGAAAAACCAAGATGCTTTGCCAGAGAAGGCCTGCACCTGTCACCCCTAGGATTCCAGATACTGGCTAAGGCTTTTGCCACCCCTATAGTGCCTTTTTTAGGCAAGGTTCAAATGCTAAATTCACCACCATAACAGGTACAAGCAAGCAAACTCTGAGGGTAATGGTACTCAATGCTAGAAGTCTAAACCTCAAAATGTACACACTGGAAGCACTCCTTAAAATGGAGAACATCGACATCTGTGCAGTGGCAGAGACCTGGTTCAAGGCTACAGAGAGCACCCCTGCATTACCAGGCTATAATTCATACCACACCTTTTGGCTACTTAACTTGGATCGAAACACTAAAGGCAGATGCATGTCCATATTCATTAAGGATATCTACACCTCCAGACTAGTTGCTCAACATAATGCATCTGAAATTATCCAAGTGCAACTAACACTGGGCAAGACTGCAATCCAGGTTGTAGCTTGTTACCAATCCCCACCATGCCCCAGGATTCCCACTCTTCATTTCTTAAGATACTGGAAAATATTAAGGTATAACCCAATACCTTAATTATGGGCGATTTCAACTACCCCACCATCAACTGGGAAAACTGCTCATGTACCAACTCATTTGCTCAACGTTTTCTGGAATTCATAAATTCCAATGCCTTGGATCAGCTTGTCCACACCCCCACCAGGGGCAGCAATATCCTGGACTTGGTCATTACCAATATGGGTAACTGGTGTTCCACGCCAGAGGTCAACTCCTCGCTGGTCAGATCTGACCACAAGCTAATCACCCTAGACATCCATATCCTGCCCCCCATCCCCCATTAAGGAAACCACCATTAAAAACTACTCCAAAGCCAACTTCATGCTTCTTAAGACAGAAGTGGAACACTTCACACCCATGTAGATGGAAAATAGAGGTATGACTGCTGAATCTTACACAAATGCACTGTATAAGCACATACATGAGTGCATGGTTCGTGCCATCCCCAACCGAACCAAGACACTATCCTCCAAAAAAGGGAAGCCAATCTGGTGGTCCCCTGCCATTAACAAACTCTACAACAGAAGGAAGAAGCTGTTGCAAAAAAGAGTAAACTCCCAAGATTTGAGGAACTCCCTGGTCAGCCTCAGCAAGAAGTTGAGATCTCTCATAAAATCCTCCAAAGCCAGTTATGAAGATAAAATTGCCACTGATTCCAAAGACAACCACAAAGCATTCTACAGCTATGTCAAGAATCTCAATGGCAACACTCAGATATGCTCTGAGCTACAGCACAATGGCACTAAATATACAGAAGCAACCAATATTGCCAACATCCTGGCATATAGGTTCAGTGCTAACCTTACCCCTCTCTCACCCTCCAAAGGGCCCATCTTAATACGAGAAGAATGCAAAGCCCCTGTAATCATGGATGAACAAGTAAAGACTGCACTCTCCAAAGCCAAGAACACAACATCCATGGGACCAGACAACATCCCAGGCTGCGTACTGCACGAACTACAGAATGAACTGGTACCCCACCTAATTACCATGTTCAGTTATAGCCTTACCTTAGGCTATGTGCCTACTGAATGGCGCACAGTGATGGTTATCCCACTCCACAAAGGGGGTGCCACCACGGGCCCTGGAAACTACTTCCCCATTAGCCTGATGAGCCTGGTCTGCAAGGCCATTGAATGTATCATCTTGGAGCTTATAAACAAAGACACAGGTAACTTCCAAACCCTGAATCCCACTCAGTTTGGGTTTGTAAAGGGTAGATCATGTCTACTAAACCTGATTGACTTTGAAGCAGTCACGAGAGCCATAGATGCGGGCAAGGTAGTGCACACAGCCTGTCTTGACCTCACCAAGGCTTTTGATAGCATCCCCCACTCTGGAATTTTAAACTCACTAAACTGGGCATAAATCCCTATGTCACAAGATGGGTGGCCAACTGGCTCACTGACAACCCACACAGTAGAAGTAGTCGACTCATAGTCCAACTTCAGACCAGTGATGAGTGGAGTACCACAGGGTTCGGTCCCGGGTCCTCTCCTGTTTGGCATCTACTTCTCTGAAATGCAGGCTAACACAGAATGTCTTTGGCTAACAAAGTTCGCAGATGACTTCAAACTGGGAGCCATAATAGAATCACATAATGATGTAGACATTCTACAAAAGGGCCTCACAGAGACAGATGCTTAGTGTCAAAGTCATGGCCTCAAGTTCAATGCCAAGAAGTGCATTGTCATTCCCTTTGGGAAAAACTCGGTACCCATGAACTACCATATAGGCTGTAGCTCACTAAACACTAAAAGTGTGATAAGAGACCTCAGGACACAGGTGAACAGTAGTCTCTCCTTTGATAATCACATTGCCACAGTAGTCAAGAAATTCTTCTACTTGGCACACCTCATCAAAAAAGGGTTCTCCTCTAGAAGAAAGGATGTCATTGTTCCTCTCTACTCATCCCTCATCAGACCGATTATAGAGTACTATGCCTCATTTGGCATGTATCTCACAAGACACCTACAACAATTGTAAAGGCCACAGAAATACCTCACTTAGAGGATTACCAGCCTCAAACAGATGCCATATGCCGACCGCCTTAAAAAACTCCAGCTCTACTCTGTTGCATATTGCCTACTCAGAGGTGATATCTGCCTAACATACAAAGCTATGTCAAACCCAGAGCTGTTGGACATGCTACACTTAAAGAAATCCCAATCTCTCTGAACCACATGCTCCCGAGACCTAAATCTTGTACCACAATAAACAGAACATGCTGGAAGGATAGATTCTTGTCGCAGAGATTTCCCATACTCTGGAACAAACTACCCATTCATGTCAAGCAAAGCTCCTCACTGGCCCTCTTTAAGAAAATCTTGACGACTGGATGGGAAATAGAAAATTCACCCCGGGGATCACTTCTGCAGCACTGCTTGACAGGGGCACAGGAAAATAATTTTCTTGGGTGGCAAAAGCCAGTGAACCTTTCTGGCTAGGCTTATATAGGCCCCAGGACCAATAGCCTAGTACCTACCCATGAACCTATGAATCTATGAACAACTGCAGCAGGAACAGCATGGGGCAGGGCCACACAGCCCCCACCATTGGCAAGGCCAGCACAGGCACAAAGTGATGCAGAGGAGAAACACCCTGAGCCTACCCATGTAGGCAAAAAAAGGCATGCCCAGTATGCCCAGGCTTTGGCAAAGAGGCAATGCATAGCACATACACTGACACAGTAGGGACCTACTGAATAACACCTCTTTCTGGCTCGCGCATACAGTAAAAGGGATGCCAAACATGATACTACCTGTGCTTTATTATGTATAGGGAGTGTACTATGTGCATCCAACATAGTCAGCCCTCCAGCACCATCCTCAATACTGGCACAGCCACAAGTATCTCACTCTTCCTATCAATTGCTGAATGGAGTAGTATGTTATGCTAGTCGTAGCTATGGTATGGATGTGAGCATGC
This sequence comes from Protopterus annectens, assembly GCF_019279795.1. Taxonomy (NCBI): domain Eukaryota; kingdom Metazoa; phylum Chordata; order Ceratodontiformes; family Protopteridae; genus Protopterus; species Protopterus annectens. The sequence continues at coordinate 641,994,229 of NC_056732.1, forward strand.
AAAGGAATAGGGTGGCTGAATGGGATGGCAACAGGTAGGGACACCTATATGGGCAGCATGTAATCCATAACAAATACTGATTTCAACAAAGTAGGCAGTACTAGACAAGATGACAGATCCCACTGCAGTACATGTGGTGGCCCAAATGTGTGTCCATAGGACACACACATGCATGTCAGCGAGGTTCACATACCCAACAACAGCCTCAGCAAGCAGGACAGGTGTAAATGACCATAAAGAAAGGCTGTGCTAAGGCCTCCAATTAATGGCAATGGATAACAGTCCTCCACCAGACCTACACAGATAGACTACAAGAGGTCAGGCAGTTGTATGTTAGTTCTGCAGTGTATGAAGTCTGAAACTGAAATGTAGGTCAATAAAACCTAAGATCTGTACTGTACTGATATGCCTCTAGTCTTCATGATAGGTCAGAATACAAAATAAAATTGAGGCCAACAGAGTACTTGAAATACCAGTACAGTCATAGCAAATGTTTACAGTTGTCAGGTGTGCCCTCCCCCCCAAATCCTATGTAGAAATGCAGTAACATGTACGAGTGGGGTTAATAACAGTGGAGCACAGATTACCTGAGCTGGCCCAATTTACAGGATAGATTGTTGCATGTGTACAATATGCAGGGCTCTGTATGTTAGGTTGTTGTGTGTTGTACATTGTGTGGAAGTGGTCAGCATGTAGGCATGGAGGGTTGTGTTCCGGTGGCCTATGGCCACTACTGTTGATGACAGGGCCATGTTCTGACAACTGCAGTGCCAACCACAATGCATCCCAGCAAGACCCAAGTCAGCAGTCATCCATACTCACTGTCCAGATGTCAATATCTGTCACCATCTGAAAGATGGACATGCCATGAATGTGGGCCCAAACATACACACAGTACACAGGTGGAAGTATCCTAGACAGAGTACATAAAATGTAACTGTCAACTGTACAAACCTTTGGAATTGTACATACAGGTTAGCAGCACATTAGTTGTCTGTGTAGTATGGAATACTGATGTAGTCTGGCCAATCACTGGAAAACCACAAAAGGCACAGTTATGAAGTAAAGAGAGAATGCCTATATCCCTGAGCAAGGCAGCATAAGGGGAATGTCACAGGTATATCTGTGAGTCAGCTGCAAGAAGCCTCCATATCATACATGCACTCAGCACACCCCACCATCATCCACAGGTTTATCATAGGTCATATCCCTGCTGTTGGGAATGAGTACAGCATGACCCTCACTTCTGTATGGGAATACCCACAGAATGCAGCATGCTGAAGAGGTGTCCTATGCAAGTGTGTCCCACTCCCTAGCTGTAAGCAGCAACCATTCCAGGATCCAGACCAATGGATTAATATGGACAGGAACTATTGCCAGTAACACCTCCAACACTTACCCTGTCACCCCAGGGGAATCCAGTGGCTCACAGCCTGGGGTTGTAGAAGTGACATAATGCACTGGCCTGCTACAGATGGCCTGCATCACTACCAAATGCCCTACAGTCCTCTGTCATCAAAGGCTTGTGCCTCACCCATACTGCCAATGTATGTTATCTCATGGGGTCCCAAATAACATCATAACACAGTCCGCAGAACTCAAATGCAATGCCATGTTGACAAATCCCAGTAGCATGCCCACCATGTCCTACTGCATGAACTGTGGACCAACCCCTAAATAATGCTGGGATGAAGGGACAACTGTAGGGATACTTCCCAGATATCACCCGCATAATGTAAATAAGAGAATAGAATAACAGAGTGAGGGGTGTAGAAGCATGGGCGCCATGGAATGTGTAAAGTCTGAAACTCTGATGTGTGCCCATACTACCCCTGCCTGCAAACCCAGTAATGGGTGGCTACAAACCTACTCATAAACCAGAGGGGAACTAACCAGCTGTATGAAACCTGCCTCTGGGTAACCTGGGTGAATCTGTACAGCTGAGAGGTATGACCACAGCAGGATATGGCCATTCTGTTATTTCGATAAATGTACAAGCAGGGGATCCTCAGCCACCACAGTACCAAGGTGCTGGACCATTTACACAGATCCATCAGCCAGTGTCTGCAACTACCCCTCCAGAAAGACATGAGTGTGCAATAATATGTAGGCTGCAGACCACAACATTGGATACAGCTTCATTCATCTTGTATTTCCCTGGAAATAACTGTGAGCAAATAAGTATATCTGTTGGTAGCTGATGACATACTACATCATAGTGTAAAACAGTAAAAGTAATGTCTTTTGGCTTTTCCCGGTACATGTCTGAATATCTCTGCTAACACCAACCATGTAACAAAAGCAGCACAGACAGCAATAGTTATAGTATCCCACTATCTGTTGCCCATTGTGACTCCATATTGTCAACCTATCTACAGATATCCTGCAGAAATAGGTTGGTAGCTGTAGGTGTAGAACACAAAATCCTGCACTGGAGGATTCACACACACTCAATACAGAAGCTTATACTGGGCATGCTCCTACACTTAGAGAAATGAAGCCCATGTCTGACAACAAAACACAGAAGGTCATACTGGGCATACTCCAACACTTAGAGAAATGAAGCCCATGTCTGACAACAACAGTGGAATGTACATATTTGTCATTTGCCGATGTCTGTGCACATGCACCACATTGCACACCATTCATGCTTTGCACACACATTGGATAGGAATACTCACACATATCCAAGGCCAGCACACTATAATAGGTCAAACATACACACACAGAGATGTAGGGAAGAGAGAGGCAGACAGTAACAAAGAGATTGCCATCATGAGTCCTGTCCCACCCACCACATATCAATTGGCCAATATCACATGATGTACCAATGGCAATCACTGTACACATTTGCCTTTGGTAGCCCTCAGCCCTATAGTATCTGTGGGGCTTGTGATAACTGTGTAACATGTAACTGTGTAAGATGGTGGTGCCATATGTGGCAGCAACATCTTTGACTCCTTTTGTCTTGTATTGTCTTGTTTTTCCATAGTGGAGTAGCATTTCCAGTGTCACTGGTGACCGAGGGTGGAGAGACGGCAGCCATGGTGTTGGTTGATCGATTGGACCGGAGCTGTTCTGGATTAACTCAGGTAGCTGGAGTGGTTGGTGTGGTAGGCATGGCTAGAGTGACTGTTGTATTCAAGCCTTTATGTGGAGAGGTATGCCAAGAGGAATGGATGGTGGTGACCAGGTGCTGGATGGTGTCAGAGGGTGTTGAGCCAGTTCCGAGTAGATGGTGAAGGTGGAACTGGACTGTTGCTGGCAGAGATGAGGTTGGTGTCAGAGTGGATGGTGGATCGTGGAGACTGTGGTCACTGACCTGGATGAGGGCAGATGGTAGAGACCAGACTGTCTGCTTGGATGTGTGCTGATCTGGACTCTCGAAAGTCTTTTTTTGTTGAATTGGTGAAACTGAACTGGGACTGGGACTGGGACTTGACATTGCCAGTATGGAGATGGAGCTTCAATTGGTTGGGACTCTGTGTCACGTGGGTGTTTGCTGTATATGTGATGCTTCTGTTTTATTGTTTGTGATGGTCTGTGTTGTATCATGAGCCTGAAGGAACATAATTTCATTCAGCTGTGCACTTTATGGTTGTACAGCCTGAATGACAATAAAGTTTACATGATAGTGCAAATCAGTATTCATCTAGCATTTGTATACCCAGTCCTGTCAAATGTAAAGTTGTGTGTGACTGAGTGTTGTGTGTGTGTTCCCAGAGGTATGGTTTATGGCCCATTCACACACACTGCACTTCCCATAGCCCACGTTAGCACTCATGCAGATGTCAGTCACCTTGAAATAACCCTCTGGCCAATTATCAGCCCCATAATCTCTGTGGCGCAAAGGATAACTGTGTAATGCTATAGTGTAATATATTAGTTAGAAAGGAGTCCTAATCCTAGACATGGCAACTGTGAAACTCTGTGTGTGTGTAGAGATTAATGATTTTGAAGCCATTCACAATCACTACACCTCCCATTGCCCTACTTTAGCAAGCCTGCTGATGTCATTCACCTTGAAATACCCCTTTGGACAAAAGCTTCCCTGTAAGCTCTGTGGCACATGCAATAACTGCATAATACTGTAATATAACATACTAGTCAGGTAGGAGTTCTAATCCCAGACATGGCAAGTGTGTGTGTGTGTGTGTGTGTGTGTGTGTGTGTGTGTGTGTGTGTGTGTGTGTGTGTGTGTGTGTGTGTGTAAAGATTAATGATTTTGAGGCCATTCACAGTCAGTACACCACCCATTGCCCTATTTTAGCAAACCTGCTGATGTCATTCACCTTGAAATAACCCTTTGGAGAAGGGCTACCCTATAAGCTCTGTGGCACATGCGAAAACTGCATAATGCTTTAGTGTAACATACTAGTTAGGTAGGAGTTCTAATCCCAGACATGGCATTGTGAAACTGTGTGTGTAGAGATTAATTATTTTGAGGCCATTCACAGTCACTAAACCTCCCATTGCCCTACTTTAGCACTTTAGCAAGTCTGCTGATGTCATTCACCTTGAAATAACCTTTTGATAAGGGCTACCCTATAAGCTCTGTGGCGTGTGTGATAACTGTGTAATGCTATAATGTAACATACTAGTCATGGCAACTGTGAAACTGTGTGTGTGTGCAGAGATTAATGATTTTGAGGCCATTCACAGTCGCTACATCTCCCATTGCACTACTTTATCAAGCCTGCTGCTGTCATTCATCTTGAAATACCCCTTTGGACAAGGGCTAGCCATATAAGCTTTGTGGCACATGCGATAACTGCATAATACTGTAGTGTAACATACTGGTCAGGTAGGAGTTCTTATCCTAAACATGGTAACTGTGAAACTGTGTGTGTGTGTGTGTGTGTGTGTGTGTGTGTGTGTGTGTGTGTGTGTGTGTGTGTGTTTAGAAATTAATGGTTTTGAGGCCATTCACAGTCACTACACCTTCCATTACCCTACTTTAGCAAGCCTGCTGATGTCAGTTACCTTGAAATACTCCTTTGGACAAGGGCTAGCCTATAAGCTTTGTGGTGCATGCCATGAATGTGGAACAATGTAATAGCAGTAACTACACAACTATGGGTGGCAAGTGTTTGTGTGTGTACCTCAAAGATTTTGGCCCCATTTACAGCCAGTACACATCTCAGAGCCTGACTTTAGCAGTCCTGCAGATATCATCCACCTTACAAATACCTGTTGCCAAACCTAAACCATGTCAAGTCAGTGGTGCATGTGGTAAATGTGCAACATAATGGTCTGTAAAGATTGTTAGATAGAGGTTTGAATCTCACCCCTGGAAAATGTAAATATGCGATTAGGGTAAAATTATTTTTGGGATCTCTCACCCACTACTTCACCCAATGCCAGTATTTACAAGGGCTGGTGATATTCCTCACTTTAGAAGTACCTTGGGACAACATCCATCCAATAAGCTCTGTGGCACATGCAATAAATGTGGTACACTGTAGCAGCAATACATAGCTAGATAGGGTTTGAATCTAAATACTGAAAAGTGTGTGTGTGTGTGTGTGTGTGTGTGTGTGTGTGTGTGTGTGTGTGTGTGTGTGTGTGTGTCTGGCATCAGCATCCTGTGTGGAGGTGGATGTGATTATGTAATGACAGGATGCATTGTGGGGTGGGTTTTGCTAAATTATTATATTGAGGACCTACTATATGTCATAATGTCCACCTTACAAGGACAACAGATGTCAAACAGCAGAAAGGCTGGTGTAGACAATCCATAGCCCTACATGTGACATTATGGATCAGTGAACAATATAGGCAAACCTTGTATTACTCAGAGAAAACTCTCCACCCATGTCTCATACACAAACACACTTGGCTAGGCAACAACCACTGTATTGGTAGTTCCCTGCATATTGCCACAAATAGTAGCCACGGTGTGATTGCAGTGGACTACCTGCCTGTTGACCATAACACTGCCACTGACATCAGAAAGTACTGTGATGTGTAACATCTCCTGACTGAGTGCGTGTTATCCAGCAAGTAAAAGGACATGGCACCCTCTTCCATCTCTACAATAGGCAAATAAATGCTTGCAGTGGTCCTTTTGCTATATTCCCTACTGGATGCCTGCAACAACTGTAGTGTATGTAAATGTAACCCACAAAGGGAATACCATGCCATATACACATGCCCTGTATGGACAAACACCACTAATTCCACTGAATACCTGTATCATGCTGTTAATGTAGGTGCAAGCACAACCTCAGTTCCATAGCCAGGTCTCCCCAAATGAGGTCAGGAATGTTACATCAGAAGATAACAATCTGTACACACAACATGCCCCAGAGACCTCAAGTACACATCCACATGTCAGAGAGCATGTGTGTGGGACATGTGCACAACCCAGAGACTGCCCATGGTATGGAATATAACTCACATACATGGGAAGCAATGCACATCACTGGCCACCCACAATAGTAACCCAGATGTGTAGATGATGAATACAATACCCACCTGTGGGGACCACTCCAGGGACTACACCCCTGAGCCACACTGGTGACCATTGCCATGTGGTCTGATGCCAAGGTATTCCCTTTGCCTAGCATTGTACAGCTGTCAGCCCCATCCACCTACTACACACCTGCGAAGCAATGAACCTATGCATCTCAGTACTGGCAAGTGTGTGTGTGTGTGTGTGTGTGTGTGTGTGTGTGTGTGTGTGTGTGTGTGTGTGTGGGTGTGTGGAGATTAATGATTTTGAAGCCATTCACAATCACTACATCGCCCATTGGCCTACTTTAGCATGCCTGCTGATGTCATTCACCTTGACATAACCCTTTGGCCGTGTATCCACCATATAAGCTCTGTGGTGCTTGTGATAACTGTGTAATACTGTAGTGTACCAAGCTGGTTAGTTAGGGGTTCTAATCTTGATCTTGCCAACCGTGGTGATGTGTGTGTTTCCCTGACAGTGTGTGTGTGTCTCCATTAATACCTGCTTTTGTGGACATTCACATGTACTACACTTCACTTACCCCTTATTTAGCACTGTTGCTGATGTCACTCACCTTCAGAGATACCTTTAGACAACTGTCCAACATATAAGCTACATGGTGTGTGCAATAACTGCATAACACTGTAATAACAATGCATAGTCAGGTAGGGGTTTGAAACTTGATACTGGTAAGTGTGTGTTTGTGTGTGTGTCATCAGTATCCTGTGTGGGTGTTGGAGTGATTGTGTACTGACAGGATCCATTGCAGTGTGTGTTTTGCTACATCATTATATTGAGGACTTAAATGTCCCATTGTCCACATTACAAGGCCAGCAGTTTTCAAACATTGTAGAGGTTGTTGTAGAGAATTCTCAGCCATAAATGTACATAGCCATGTGCAATTACTATGTGACAGTATGGAGTAGTAAACAATTTAGGCAACTGTTATAATACCCAGATACCACTCTCCACCAGCGGATCATACACAACACACACTTGGCTCTTGCTGTCTTACACCCTTCCTTTCTTACTTTGTCTCTGTCTCTGTCCCTCTCTCTTTCTCCCCCCCCCCCTTTCTGGTGGATGTGGATGTGGAAAAGTACATCTGTTTTGCATAGGCAGCAGCTTGAGTTTTGTAAGGAATGCTCATGATCAGCTGATGGCCTGTGCATGAATTGCAGTCCCCTACTTGCTAATTGCATGTGGAACAGCTGTTGTATCATTCCAATAGCCAACTGCATGGAAATACACTCCTATAACTAAGCACATTATGTGGGTGCTGGCCCTTTTCCTTCACTGTGAGAAGGACTTCAAGTGAGTGTTTGACAAACAGCATCACAGAGGGTAGTTGGAAATACCTCTTACAACATACACCGTGGAGACAGGCCAACAAAGAGGAGGGGGATGTTCCAGACATGGGGACAGAATGTGAGTATTGCTGTTCTACATTTTTGAAGTAATGTTGGTTTAACAGGTTTTGTGTGGATATGGCTGTTCTACATGATTTTAAGTCTGGCATGACAGTGTTATGTGGTTGAGGAAACTCCTACCTGTAGGGCTATCTGTAGACTGTCCAGAGTTTGGAGTCTTACATGTGTTGTGTTACTCACAAATTTCCTATCTTTAGATATGCAGTAGCATACTCTGATGATTGCAGTCAGTACATGGTGACATCCATGTGAGTTACTGACTTCATATTCCTCAGAAGAGATATGTGACAACAAACCCTGTTACACCAGGAAATTTCTCAGATTATCACAGCAATATATCAATATTGGTGATGTGTTTGTACCTCTGCCCCCCAAGTCTGTCACCCTTTGTCCATATGTCATGCAGTAAGAGGTGCATATGTACAGTACATCATTATTTACTGACATCATACCTGGTAACAAGCCAGTGAGATATCAGAGTGCTAGACATGTTATGTAGAGTAGAACTCATATTTGAGGACAAAACCTGGACATTCTGTTATAGTGTGTACAGTTGTGAGGTCAGTGTACTTATGGTGATTGTTGACAGAGTGTGTATTGTGAATATATTACTTGGGCTGTGTACAGACTGTGGTAGATGTCATTGTCCCTGATCCTCTTCTATCTAATGTTGCATGCTGTGCCAGTTTATGGTACCCTATCAGCGTACATGTTTGTAGGGCCAGACTGGCACATGTCCCATACCACAGTCAGGCATCAGACTACATTGTGTGTTGGCCCAGTATATGTAGGGTTACTGTGTGAGTGGCTCATATGAGGGTGGTGTTGTTCACACAGTACATATGCTGTAATATTATTTAGGCTTACAATAATCTGACTGTGAATGTGTTCAGATTGGTTGTGAGTATGCACTTTCACACTGATGTCTGCTACTCCATGCTGTTACGTGCCTGTAGTGCCTGCTATATTTGGAAGTACATATGTATTCCCCCATAGGAAACTTGGGTTAGTGTTGTGGCAGTCTGCCTGTAGTTTGCACAGTGTATTTACCTAGTGTGATGTTATGTCCAGATATTTGTCAGATGAACTGTTGTCTGGCCACATAACTGTTGTGTATGTCCGAAAAAGCAGTGGGATGGTGTAAAGATGTGTGTCACTAATCAGTGTTTAGTATGTGGGCTTGGGACCTCTGCTCCTCCAGTTAATATGTGTTAGGACAGACAGGAGAGTGTGACTGCATCAACTGTGTGAGTTTATCTATTCTAGTATTTTTGTGATATCCCCATTTACGTGGCTGTAAACATCCACTTTGTCAGGCTTGGTCCACACATATTGCACTAAGGAGTTCTGTGTATACCTCTGCACTGACCAGATTCTGTCAGACTGTTCACGTTTATTGGTCATATCTCTGCTGTTTTCCACAGGATCATTACTGTGATTTGTGTGGTACTTCACTATGATGATCTTATGATGTCTGTTAGTAACTGATGGCGTACATGTCAGTATCAAAAGTGACTTCCCACACAACATGTCTGTTAACACAACTCCTGTTACTGTAGCAACATTCCACATTTATACCTACAATACTTACATGACATCCCATTACCATAAGAGGTTGTGACTATTGGTACTGAGGAATGACTCCAGTACAAAGTTATGGTCATATGTTTGAAATATATATATATATATATATATATATATATATATATATATATATATATATATATATATATATATATATATATATATATATATATATATATATAGATATATATATATATATATACACACACACACACACACACACACACACACATCTCTCTCTCTCTCTCTCTCTCTATATATATATATATATATATATATATATAAATCAATATACAGATATATGTATCTATATATATATATATATATATATATATATATATATATATATATATATAAATCAATATACAGATATATGTATATATATATATATATATATATATATATATATATATATATAAATATGTATGTAAATATATATCTGTATGTACATGTATACATATATCTACACACACACACATATATACATATATGTATATATATATATATATATATATATATATATATATATATATATATATATATACATATATATATATCCATATCCTTTTTATGTGTAGAAATGACTGTTGTATATACCTTCCCAGATGTATCCCACCATATTTATCAGATATGTGTATATTTAGATATAACAACATACTTGATTCAACACTAATATCACTAACAAGTACTACACAATTGCAGAAGTCAAAGCAGTTGTTCAATACTATTCAGTATGTGTACTGACAGATATATTGGAAAAAACAACAACCATATTCACAGCTGTGATGGCTTAGTGGTTAACTGCTGTGACTATACTGTACAGGGCCCTGGGTTTAAGACCTACAAGGGCTGTCAGATACAGAGATGTTAAGGCAGTTTTGAGTAGCTGTGTTTGCATGGGTTTGCCCAATGGTAAGCAATGCTAACTTCTGGGGTTAAATATGCTTACAGCCAGTTAGCTGGAATAGTGCTTATTCTGTGTAGGCATTGCTTACTGCCGTGCAGACAGGCTTAAAAGTGCTTAGTCCCACTTACCGCCTTGCTAATTTCTTAAAAAGAAAAAGGGGTGATAGGAAAGTGGTGAAAAAAGGGGCACACAGAGGGAAAGACAATAGGGAAAGTGGCTAAGGATGTCCAGGACGGGTGTAGGGAAGGTCCGTAGCTGTCCATTTCTTCAACAGCAACAGCTGTCCATATAAGCTGAATTTGGTGGTAGATTTGTGCACTCAAACCCCTGAGAGAGGGGTGAGGACAATAGTATGTTGTGAAGCCAATTAGATCAGATTACATGTGTGTGAAATGGACAGCTATGTATGGGATGAGATTTTTGGGGGGGAACAGATTGCCCCCCTTTTTTAAGATGAGAATGGGATGTTGGGGAAGGATAATAAGTATATTTGGTGAGGTAGGTTGGGTAGGAAGACAGACAAGGCAGCATACAGGGGTGGTATATGGCACATGTGGGAGGTAAACACCTTGTATGGGGAAGGGTCTCTCGAAGTCGGAAGTCCATGAGCCCCCAAATGGAAACAGTGGGACTGAGGTCCCCATCCATGGGCAGTCACTACTGCACCTTCATGGCCCCAAAGGTGGCTGCGCTGGGGGTTGGGTAGGAGGGGCAGGCTAACCCTCTAAATGCAGCATGCAGCCCTCAAGCTGGCATAGCAGATCTCCAAACTCCCTGCGGATCTTGCTACGCACCAAGCCCCGGACCTGACTATGGGTGACAGTTTCCTGTCCGCGCCCACTCTTGGAGGGGGGAGGTGAGCCCCATTCCCTGAGGTGGTTCCACCCAAAGGTGGTGCAGGGCCATCAGAAAAGGAGGTCCCGGGGTTGGTCTAGGATGTGCTGGAGCCCAGTGCCATGGCCAGATGAGGTGGGAGAGGTGGGTCCACTGGGACCAGCCTTCCCAAACATTCTATGGGTGTTGCAGTTTTAAAACATATGTGGGTTAGTAATAGTCAACAAATTCCAGGATTAGTTATAGCAGCATGCATAGATATTCTGATTAACCCAAAACACCAGATTTGGAACAGTTGCATAGGTTTATAGGTTCATAGGTAGTCACAAGTCTATCAGCCCAAGAGCCTAAGTAAGCCTAGCCAACAAGGTGCACTGGCTTATGCCACCCAAGAAAGTTAATTTCCTGTGCCCCTGTCAAGCAGAGCCACAGAAGTGATGCCCGGGGTGTATTTCCACTTTCCTAGCCACTCATCAAGATTTTTCTCGAAGAGTGCTAATGAAGAACTTTGCTTGACATAGATGGGTAGCTTGTTCCAGAGTATATTAAGTCTCTGGGACAGGAATCTATCCCTCCAGCATGTCCTGTTTATTGTGGTGACAAGATTTAGGTTCCTAGAGCATGTAGCTCAGAGGGATTGGGATTTCTTTAGGTGTAGCATGTTCAACAGCTCTGGGTTTAACATAGCTTTATATGTTAGGCAGAGATCTCCTCAGAGTAGGTGATATGCTACAGAGTAAAGCTGGAGTTTTTTGAGGCAGTCAGTGTAAGGTATCTGTTTGATGCCAGTAATCCTCTTTGTGAGGTACTTCTGTGACCTTTCTGGCTGCTGCAGATGTCTTGTGAGATACATTTGAAAAGGGACATTGTACTCTATAATGGGTCTAATGAGTGCTGAGTAGAGGGGAACGATGATCTATTTTTTTCCTGGATGAGAACCCTTTTGTGATGAGGTGTGCCACATAGAAGGATTTCCTGACTACTGTAGCGATGTGATTATCAAAGGAGAGACTACTGTCCTCCTGGGCCCCAAGATCTCTTATCACACATTCAGCATTAAGTAGACTGCTGTTTATGTGGCAGTTCATGGGTACAGAGTTTTTACCAAAGGGGATGACAATGAACTTGTTGGCATTGAGCTTGAGGCCATGCCTCTGGCACCAGGCATCTGTCTCAGTGAAGCCCTTCTGTAGGATGTCCACATCATTTGGGGACTCGACTATGGCTCCTAGTTTGCAGTCATCTGCTAACTTCATTAGGCAGAGGCCTTTTGTGTTAGCTTGTACTTCAGAGAAGTAGATACCAAACAGGAGATGTCCCAGGACTGAACCCTGTGGTACTCCACTTGTCACTGGTTTGAAGTTAGCTTTGGAGTCTGCAACTTTTACAGTGTGGGTTCAGTCAGTGAGCCAGTTGGCAACCCATCTTGTGATGTAGGGATTTATACCTAATTTAGTGAGTTTAGCTACAATTCCAGAATGGGGGATGGTGTTGAAAGCCTTGGCGAGGTCAAGATATGCTGTGTGAACCATCTTACTCTCATCTACAGCTTTGGTGACTGCCTCAAAGAAGTCGATCAGGTTCAGGAGGCATGATCTGCCTTTCACAACCCCGAACTGGGTGGGGTCCAGAGTTTGGAAGTTACCAATGTCTTTGTTTATGAGTTCCATGATGATACGTTCCATGGCCTTGCAGGCCAGGCTCATCAGGCTATTAGGGCAATAGTTGCCAGGATCAGTGGTGGCTCCCCCTTTGTGGAGTGGGATAACTGTTGCTGTGTGCCATTCAGTGGCCACAAAGCCTGATGTGAGAGTATGACTGAACATGGTGCTTAGGTGGGGAGCAAGTTTGTTCTGAAGTTCATGTAAAACACAGCCTGGGATGTTGTCCAGTCCCATGGATGCTGCTTTTTTGGTTTTAGAGAGTGCAGCTTTTACCTGAATAGATGTGATTACAGGGACTCTGCATTCTTCCTGCATAGATATGGGCCCTTTAGGGGGTGAGAGGGGGTTAAAGTTAGCACTGAACCTATCTGCCAGGATGTTGGCAATATCAGTTGATTCTGTAATTTTCATGCTGTTGTGCTGTAACTTAGAGCAGATCTGGGTGTTGCCATTGAGATTCTTGGCATAGCTATAGAATGCTTTGTGGTTGCCCTTAGCATCAGTGGCGATTTTGTTTTCATAGCAAGCTTTGGAGGATCATATAAGGAATCTCAGCTTCTTACTGAGGCTGACCAGGGAGCTACTCCACTCATGGGATTTTGCTCTCTTTTGCAACAGTTTCTTCCTTCTGTTGTAGAGTTTGTTTATGGCAGGGGACCACCAGATTGGCTTCCTTTTTTTGAAGGATAGCATCTTGGTTCTGTTTGGGATAGCACGATCCATGCACTCGTGTAAGTGCTTATAGAGTGCATTTGTGTAGGATTCAGCAGTTGTAACTGTATTGTCCATCTGCATGGGTGCCATTTGCCACTTCTGTCTTAAGAAGCATGAAGTTGGATTTGGAGAAATCTTTTACCATATTTTCCTTAATGGTGGATGAGGGTGGGATGCGAATATCTAGGGTAACTAGCTTATGGTTGGATCTGACCGACAAGGATTTGACTTCAGGTGTGGAACACCAGTCACTCATGTTGGTAATGACCAGGTCTAGAATATTGTTGCCCCTGGTGGGGGTGTGGATAAGTTGATTCAGGGCATTGGAATTTATGAATTCCAGAAAGCATTGAGCGAAGGAGTTGGTAGATGAGTAGTTTTCCCAGTTAATGGTGGGGTAGTTAAAATCGCCCATTATTAGGGTGTTTGGTTGAACCCTAATATTTTCCAGTATATCAAGAAATGAGAAGTGGGAAACCTGGGGCATGGTGGGGGATCTGTAGAATGCGACAATTTGGATTGCAGTTTTGCCCAGAGTTAGTTGCACTTGGATAACCTCAGATGCATTATGCTGCGCAACTAGCCTGGAGGTGTGGATATCCTTAATGAATATGGACACACCTCTGCCTTTGGTGTTCTGGTCCAGGTTAGATGGCAAAAAAGTGTGGTATGAGTTATAGCCTGGTAATGCAGGGTTGCTCTCTAGAACCTTGAACCAGGTCTCAGTCACTGCACAGATAGCGATGTTCTCCATTTTAAGGAGTGCCTCGAATTAGTACATTTTGAGATTTAGACCTTTAGCATTGAGTAGCATTACTCTCAGTTTTTGCTTGCCTGCTCCTGTTACGATGGTGAATTTATCATTTAAACCTTGCCTAAAAAGGGAACTATATGGGCGGCAAGACCCTTAGCCAGTATCCAGAATCCCAGGGGCAACAGGTGCAGGCCATCTCTGGCAAAGCATTGTGGTCTGTCGACCATGTCATCCCAGGCAGATAGATACTGGATCCCCATAGAATGTCACCAGAAGCTTAGCCAATTGTTGAAGTCAATCATTTTGTCCTTGTACTGCAGTATCTTTCTGTGCGATGGCAGGATGCTACTCAGGGCTAGGGTTATAGCTGCCTGGGCTACAAGATCGGAGAGCTCTTCCATGTCTTTTTTCATGTAGTCCAGGGAAGTACATCTCAGGTGTTCACACCAAAATGGACAATGACAGAGTCATATTTGTACTTGCTGTGGAGTGACCTGAGTGAGTGGGTTATGCAGTGTTTCCTGGCACCCGACAGGCTGTTGACAGTAACCTTCTCCTTGTTTAGCCTGGTGAGTGGAACATCAGTGTGCCTGACTATAGCGTCACCTATGACTAGTGTGTTGGGTACGTTGTTTTGCCTTATGGGCTGTGGTTTATTGGCACACTGAGTCTGTGGGCTATGCCTCATTTGGGTTGTGTTGGGGGGTTGAGGTTGCTTGCGTTTCTGCTTTGGAGGTCTCTGTTGCTTAAGCAGATTATTATTGAGAGCCTCTGCTAATGTTTTGTGTTTCTATGTGTGGATTTTGGTGGCATAAGTTTAGTGGGACTATGTGATGAGCATAGTGTGGTGCAAGTGTTTACCTTCTCCTCTTGACTGTCAAGTTCAGTCTTGGTTTGAGAGAGCTTTACCTCCAGTTTGGCTCGATAAGTGCATCTCTCACAGGTTGTGGTGCTGGGTGGTAGGATGAGAGGGTTGTCTTTGTACATGAGGCAATTGCTACATTGCCCCAAGATGCCCCGATTCATCAGGTATGCAGGAGAGAACACTGCGAGCTGACCCTTGGATTGCCTGAATAAAAAACTACTTTCCTCTAGAGAAGTGAGAAAAGTGAGTACAAGAGCTGTTTTTCTCTAAGCAAGTGAGGAAAGCAAGTACAAAAACTGTTTTCCTCTAGGTAAAGAGGAAAGTTGAGTGCTGTAGTAATTTGTAGCTTATTTATGGCTAACAACAGGTTCTGAACAAGTGCTGAGCACAAATAAGCAAATTCAAGTGCTAAAACTAAGAATCTGTACCTGGATCTTGTGGTAGATAGGATACCTAGTGCTTACCACTCTCACTGATAAGCTAGAATGCTTCCCTCCAGCACAGAAAGGCTTGGGAGGCTCAGAAGCTTACAAACAGTCCTGGATACAGCAAATCTGTATCTGGACTAGACTAGTTACAGGAAAGGTTGGAAACAAGCACAATCATGGGCTTTTAAACCAGAAAGTTGACAGAGATGGAAAAACTGCCCAAACGGCTAATAAATGGCAATTTCTGAGCCAGAAACCACTCTTGTGGTAGATAGGCTACCTAGTGCTTACCACTCCCACTGATAAGCTAGAAAGCTTCCCTCCAACACAGAAAGGTGTGGGGGCCTCAGAAGCTTACAAGCAGTCCTGGATTCAGCAAATCTGTATCTGGACTAGACTAGTTACAGGAAAGGTGGGAAATAAGAGCAAACTTGGGGTTTTAAACCAGAAGGTTGAAAGTGATGGAAAAACTGCCCAAATGACCAATAAACTATAATTTCTGGGCCAAAAAACACCCTTGTGGTAGATAGGATACCTAGTGCTTACCAGTCCCACTGATAAGCTAGAAGGCTTTCCTCCAACACATAAAGGTTTGGGGGGCTCAGAAGCTTACAAACAGTCCTGGATACAGCAAATCTGTATCTGGACTAGATTAGTTAAAGGAAAGGTGGGAAACAAGCACAAACGCGGGCTTTTAAACTAAAAAGTTGAAAGATATGGAAAAACTGCCAAATAGCCAATAAACTACAGTTTCTGGGCCAGAACCCACTCTTGTGGTAGATAGGCTACCTAATGCTAACCACTCTCACTGATAAGCTAGAAGGCTTCCCTCCAACACAGAAATAGCAAACAGAACACATGCATGTATGGAACCACAGTGGTCATTACAACGGCATGCAGGTTACATTGATAGCAACAGGCCACCAATGATAGTATTTCAACATGGAACGTTAATAGAAACACATTTCAATATTTATTGAACAATAGGACAAATGCCCCAACAGTAGGTTGGGTGTAAACATACCCACTGATTTGTATATTTAGATTATTGTTGAAGATATGGTGGGGAGGGGATGTCAATTAACAACTTATATATTCCTGTAGTTCTCCAACTTTAATGCTCATTGCTCTAATCAGTAAGTTACAGGTAATATTACACTACCCTATAGCCTTGGTTTGTTTGTAAACAAGTGTATGCTTCAACTATCTTATAGCTAAATTTTACATCTCTTACCTGGTATACCTGTGGCGAGAATGTTTGTTAACATTACCTGACTGTTTCTACACATATTCCCAGATTCCATGTTAATATTATGCACATACCTCTGAATCTCTTATTGCACACACTCTGGTCAAAGCTTGACAACATGTGGGAGGAAATGGGACATATTTTGAATATTGCTCTCATAAACTTGGAGGGCTGATAGACTGACAGGATTTGTTTTCATATACATTTTCCAAAGGTTTTGAGGTCTGAAAATCAAGTGTTTGTCATTATCTGCTGACTACAAATCTGAAATCATCCCACTGATTTGCCACGGGGACAGGGGAACAGGCAGAAAATATGAGCCAATTATCTGAAGATTCTGAAAGGATGTGTACAGTTGAGAGGTATGATTATGCATACATCTTACTACCACTCCCAGGATTCAAACCATGGCTGTGTCTGCTAAAAATACAACAATTTAAGTCACAGTAGAGTGTGCTATTTGGATATTGTTGCTATTGCTTCAGTGTTTTCTGTCTAAGTCTCTCATGGTTGTACAATCTGACCTTGTAATTACAACAGTCTTATACAGACATTCATAGACATTTTTATTAAGTAGCACAGTGTGGGTAACAGTGGTTAATACATCATTACTATTCAGAGAATGCAACACTAAAAATGACATACAATACCAGAGTAAACACTACCCGTCCAGGATTTCAATCTTTATTGGCAGGCACAGTTTTCTCATCTGACAGACCTGTGGAGGGGAATGTTTGTTAAGACTACCTGAATGTTTCCACACATATTACTAGATTCCAAGTTAATATTATGCACATACCTCTCAATCTTTTAATGCACACAGTCTTGTCATAGCTTAACAACATGGGGAAGAAAGACAGGTTTGTTTTCATATACATTTTCTGAAGGTTTTGAGGTCTGAAAATCAGATCTACGTCATTATTTGCTGCCCAAAATTCTGAGATCATCCCACTGATTTGCCAGGGGGACAGGATAACAGGCAGAAATATGAGCCAATTATCTGGACATTCTGAAGAAATCTGTACAGTTGAGAGGTATGATTATGCATACAGCTTACTACCACTCCCAGGATTCAAACCATGGCTGTGTCTGCTAAAAATACAACAATTTAAGTCACAGTAGAGTGTGCTATTTGGATATTGCTGTCTGTCTCTTCAGTGTTTTCGGTCTAAGTCTCTCGTGGTTGTACAATCTGACCTTGTAATTACAACAGTCTTATACAGACATTCCTAGACATTTTTATTGTGTGGCACAGTGTGGGTAACAGTGGTTAATACAACATTACTATTCAGAGAATGTAACACTAAAAATGCCATACGATACCAGTGTAAACATAACCAGTCCAGGATTTAGAGCTTTATTGCCAGGTGGTTACAGTTTTATTTAAATACTATCTATATGGGACTATTACTATCATATTGTCTGGTTTATTCAGTACAACCCATACACAAAACAGTTTTTATACTAGCAGTTGATTTTCTACTACTTTTATATTTATTTTTTATGACTACTACAATAAGGATTGTTACTCACCAGCCTCGCGTTGCAGCCTTTGCAGCCTACTCACATGGGCTTCCTGATTCACAGCACACTCAGCTGCAGCTGTAAGAGAAATAGAGAAATATTTAGCTATATCTATCCATCATATACACAGGCTGGACATTATTAAACAGTTACTAGTATGAGTACTTACACACTGCTGGGACATCACCCCTCTGCCTAGTTTCTTGGATCCACTGATCCAAGAGCTTCCTCTTCCTACGTTTCAAGTCAGCATAGTGGTGCCTGACCTGATCACCAGTCCGAGGAATACCGGTGGCACTGGTGAAATCACAGGCAAGACATTCCCAGGTTTCTGTTTTATATTGGGAGCCCTGGTACTGGCCGTGAAGCAGTCTCTCATCATGTTTTTTTACCAGGAGTCCTACCATGACCTTGGATTCCTGGATGCACCAGCGGTGCGCCCGGAAGCACAATCCCTCTTCAACTCTAGCCATGGTGCCTACAGTGGGAAGCTGCAACCAGTTATGAGCTGTATTCCTGCCTGTGGGGTTTAATATGGCCGATTTCCCACTCTTTGCTGTGATTGGATGGTTTTGAATATGCTGAGCCAAGCTAAGCTACAGGCAAACCTGCTTAGCTAAGGTTGGCACTGCTTAAAGGGGCAGGTTCAGCACTGTTTACCAATGGGCAAATCCATTTAGCGGGGCTACACATTGCTTAGCAGTTATATTTACACAATGCTTACATCTGGTAAGCAGAGCTGTGCAATGGTTAGCACTGCATATTTTTCATTTTACAGATTATTTGCTGTATGGCATTGATTAATCATTCATTACATATTATAAATGTGTTTACTGTCCCTGACATCCCCCAATGTTCTTTAGTTACATTTATTCATGTGTGACTATACTGTATGGGGCACTTGTGTTTATATGGGGATTTCACCACTTTATTACACTGACAGCTCACATATGGACCTAATGCAGTACTCCGGTTAACAAATATATGTTATTTAGTAGGTAATACACAAAATGTGTTTATGCACTGCTGTCACATGTAAAACCTGGATTGGTTACAGGGGAATCAAACCAGGAATGACTGCTCGCAAAGTATACGCTCTAACCACTACACTATTGCAATACTGCTTATGTTGGATGTCTCTTGCTATTTAACTTCTTGTGCTGTTTAAGCTGGACTAAGGGTAGCTAAGCAACGGGCACACCCGCACAGCTGTGCTTAAACTTTATCACATTTATAAAAAAAAAGTTTTGTTGTGTTATTTTATCTATACCTTTCAGAATATCCCTGCTAATGCTAAACCTGTTATTTTATCATCTTTCTGCTTCGTGATGGGCATACCTCTCAACCTCTTGGAGTAAAAACTGTGGACAAACCCTAAAATAATGGGGGGGGGACAAATAGAGGGACAGATTTTAAATATTGCTTTTATACACTTTTAGACAGTTATTAATAGATCTTGTATTAGCATGGATTTTTTGAAAGATGTGGAGTCTTTTAATCTCAAATGTTTGTCATTATTTTATGACTTCAATCCTCAGCTATTTTCCAGAGATGTACAGATTTTAGGAGGAACACATCAAAATATGGGACAAAACTCTGGACATTCTTAGAAAATCTGTACAGTTGAGAGGTATCCTGATGTGTTGGGGTGTTATGAGCATTCTTGCTCATTTTAATTGCGAAAGGCAATTCTGGTGTGCAGGGGTATGTGTATTGTGAGAGCTGTGCTCTCAGACACACCCCCTGCACTCGTACATGGCTCTGTGTAAGTTTAACAGCACAAGCAGTACGCCTTCATGCAGGTTCAGAGATTCTTGAACTTTGTAAAAACAAACACTGTGAAACAGCTAGCCTGTGCACCCTCTAGGGGTGGTAACATCCTTGACTTGGTCCTTCATGAATATGCAAGGCGCACAGCTGTGCTGTACAGGAGCAGTCCCTGTCATGCAGGAATAACTTATTCCTGCATGGCTGCTTGCTGAATCCCAGGGCTTGGGTGATATTCAGAGTCATTTATATTGCTAATTATATAAGGAAGCATATGTTTTCATATTTATATAAATACTTAAATATACACTCAGAGGAATTTCTTGTCATGTGAAAGCTTGCAATTGGTTAACAAAATATTCTAATGATATATGTCTATGTTGTTCAGTTTGAAAAATATGAGCTTTTTGTCAAAGTTTAGCAAAGAAATATAATTTGGGGTTTGTGTGCATTATAATATATTACAATATTTATAGAAGGACAATGAATGCACTGATTTTATCACTATAAAGAATACTTCTTATTGATAACATTGTTATTTGGGCAACTTTAATAGCTTTTATTGTTCACAAAATATTTACATTTATCTGTCTTATGCTTTTCAAGTTTATATTTTTCAGAAAATGCTCAGGATTGCAAGCTGTGTGTATGCTGCTAGTGGTGTGACATTTCACACAACATAGGTGTTAATGAGATCATTAAAATTCTCCAAAGTAAGCAAATGTGCACAAAATAAAACAAATAACCAAAATAAGGTGCACCTTACTTTGGTTATTTGTTAATGAGATAACACCAAACAAGTTGCTAAAAACACACACACTATACCCATCACACATATTATGGAGTGGTTACAAGCCCCATATATCCTGAGGCTCTTAAATGTAATCTCACTAAACCTCAAATTCTTGCTAGATGCTGCACTTCCAATTAGTATCCTCAGCAATCTCAGAAGTACTCTACTAAAACTACCCAATACAACAAATACAGCCACCTCACAGCTTCTCATTTTCTAAGTTCATAAGGCAAACTACCAAACAACCCAATATTTTTGCCTCTCAGGGGCCAGGATTTGCCAGATCACACATGTACTCAGGTCTGTGAACCACAAGTACCAGTATGTCATAATTCATGTGGTTGCAAATGACCTGAGATGTACCTCTCTAGACACGGTGGAGTTCTCAGATTATATGCCCCATGGTAGTATGAGCCAAGCATTGAACTGCATTCTACATTCTCCAAGGATGATGCCACAATATGAACAGAAGATAATCAACTTTAAAAATTGGCATAGTTTTAGGTGTCATTCAAAGGGGGTTCAATATATATCAGCCTAGGAGGACATGGTTGACAGACCACAATGCTCTGCCAGGGATTGTCAACAACTGTCCTCTCTAGGCTTTCAAGTATTGGCTAAAACCTAATCTACTCCACAGTGCCTTTTTAGGCAATGTTAACCTGATAAACCTTCTGACATAGCAAAACCAACCCAAAATAATCTAAAGGTATTACTGCTTAATGTCAGGAATCTAAACAAACACTTCACTCCAAACAAGTTCTTCTCATCCTGGAGAATGTAGACATCTGTGCAGTTACAGCAATGTGCTTTAAAGCCATGAAGAGCACCCTTGGAGTGCAGGTTTATAATGCCTTCTACACATTTAGACTAGCTACTGCTCAAGAAAGGAAAAAAGGTAACAGAGTCTCAAGCTACATAAAAAGCAAACACATCTCAAGGCTGGTCAAGCAATATGATGTACTTGGGCTTATTCATGATCAAATTTCCCTAAGTAACATCCCATACCATGTCCTTGGAAGCTACAGGTCTCCCCCTATGATCCATGAAACACATAGCACATACTTAAATATACTAGAGACACTTTTCATTCAATCTGACATAATATTCAAGGGCAATTTTAATTACCCTCTATAAACTGGGAATCATGCATAACCCCAGACATGCAGGTTCAGAGATTCTTGAACTTTGTAAAAGCAAACACTGTGAGCCAGCTAGCCTGTGCACCCTCTAAGGGTGGTAACATCCTTGAATTGGTCCTCTCAAACATGGAAAAGTGTTGTATACCCTAATGTAATGTCCTCACTGGTCAAGTCTGACCATAAAGCTGTCTCATTTGAGATAAAACTAAAACCCAAGATCTTACTATTAAGTGACACCCTAGCAAAATTTAACGCTCCTCAGTTCCTGAGAAAACTGCTACCTATTTGGAAATGTCCAAGAAAACCTTGCACAATATGCAAATTGTTGCACAGAGATAGCTGTATCTACCCAGAATAAGCTCAGGATAAACTCAAAAAATAAGTCTCCTTTATGGAATCCCAAAATCAACAGGTTGTATAACAAATGAAATAAAATCATGGCAAAACTGTGGTACTATGAGTCTATATCACAAGATCAAAAAGACTGGAGAGTGAACGTCATAAACAACAAAAATGCCATACCTCGAAGTTGCTCTTGTGGGGTTCTGCGCTCCCCACACCCCCTGCTAATTATATATACCAACTCCAAGATTGCACTACAGTGAGGAAAGGGCAAATTTTCCGATCTTCACTGTACCACGATCTCACAAAAAACGATCGATGAATGGCATTTCCAATGTTAAAGCCATTCGATCTCCAGCATTTTTGATTTTGTGATAGGAACCTGGCACTACAATACTCATAAAGGTAAAACCCACCTCATTAATGTAATCGAACAACTCAGATGGCTAATCAAGTCTATCAATGCAAAGTATGTGGTAAGAATGGACTCCCAGGCCAAATACAGTCTCAAGGCATTCTTCAGCAATGTTTGCAGCCTCAAAGGTAATACACAAAAATGTACTGAACTAATTATTAATTATTGTTATGTGATGTTGAAGTGGTATATATAATTAGGAGAGGATGTGTTTGGGGGGGGGGGTGCAGGAAGCGTGTACCCTTCATTAAAAATGCTTTCAATATTTTCAGTTTTACATATTTTGGCATTCAGTCTTTTAGTGGTTCCTCACAAAAAGAATGCCAAGATTAAACAACATGTCCTCTGTGGACCACCTCAAGTCCCCATCACTGTAGTCTGTCTCCTACAGACTGCTGAGAGGTGATCTATGCCTTGCCTAAAAAGCATTCTCTGATCCTGCTCTGACAGACATGCTGGATATCTGTAAAACAAATAGCATCAGAATTACCATACCTAGGGACTTAAACCTTATCTGAAACATAACTAGAACATGTTGGAAGGACAGGTATGTGTCTCAGAGACGACCCCTTTCCCGGAAAAGGCTTCCCATCCATGTGAAGTAGAGTTCTTCCTTAACCAAGTTCAATTCAACAATAACTTGGACCAGTGATGGGAAACATTTACCCTTGGTCTAGCACCTTGTCTCTCTATTAGACAGAGGCAGCATGTAAATTCTTGACCACCCATGCGCAATCCTACATACACCCCTTAAAATAATCCTAGGGTATCAAAGCTACATTTGGAAAGCATGGCTAGGCTTAAAAAGGTCATCTGGGCCTAGTAATTATCTATGAACCTATGAACTTATAACTAAATAAAGTTAAACAAGGGAGTTATTTAGATGTTAGGTATTGACTGGCTAACGATTATCACATCTCCCACAAATGACTTAGATGTACAGGAAGAGAGGGAAATTAGTCTGAAAGAGAGCTTTAAAAGCAGAAAAAGAGAAATTATTTAATGCATAAAACTATGCAATCATAAATATTAGGAGGATGCTAGCATGAACAATGTCAATGGATAATCTACTTGAGAAATCAAATAAATATTTGAAAGCCTGATAAAGTTAATAAGTCAGTCAAGTAAACTATATTAGCATTCACGGGGTGCAGATTTACCTGGAATAGTACACCTGAAGTCTCTTGTCATTAGACTGTTTCTTGTGTCATGAAAAACAAACTTAATCATGTTACTACCAGTTTGGTATTTGCTGAAGGAAAATATAGATTGCACACCTGGCATCTGGCCTGATTTTCAGAGCTTTCAGACATTCCCCAAAAAGATCTGTTTGCTCCTTTAGTCTGAGGTGTCATATGACGTGGCTAACAAGAGACAATAGCTAGCTCCATCTTTACTTATATTCTGTGGTGAAAAGTAGTCAAGACAGTCATCAGTCGGTCTGTCCATCAGTACCTTTGAAGGAAATTTCCTGCATGATTAATGCTCTATTGAGAATCTTTTCTTTCGTAACTATATTACTAAACTTGCATTGTTTAACAATCTATTTATACATTTAGAACTAGATTTGCTTTGACTGCTATGGTCCATGTTTCATGTAAAAAAAAAAAAAACTGTATGGCTGCAGCCAGCTCCAGTGATGGAGAGGGATATAGCCCTGCCAGTGGGAAAGGCAATGCATGGGCCATATCTGGCTGGAGAAGACTTGATGGTCTTCAGGAATGGGGTGGCAAAAAAACCCAGACAAGAACAAGTATGTCTGCAGAAGGCAAATTTCATCAAGAGATTTCCACTTGCAGTGACTTTTCTTCTAAGGTGAAAATCATAATATCTCTACCTGTGTACACTGTTCACCTTTAATAACAAGATGCTCAGTGGGAGGAATAGAAACCTCAAAACTTTCCTCATGCGTAAGACACTATTGGACTTGGTCCAGGCATTTACCACTTCACTGGGAGAAAGTATAACGTAACACAGAAAAAAACATCCTAGAAAGAGAAAACAAAAACACAGAAATATTGCTACACTGGAAAATATCCTGGTTAAAAAGCAAATGCAAAAGGGGCACAAGGCCTTAGACAATCTCTCAGCCATGCTGATAACAGAGGAATTGGTTTCAGAAATGTAAAGATTTGTCTACCACTTGTACCATTGTCTAAATCTCTTTAATTCTCACCTGTTCTAACCCATTCAGAAGCAAACACAAATACCACAGCTACCATCAGCACATGGACCTCAGATGAGCTGGTCAGCACCAGTTTCTTGGTGCAAAGAAAAGACAACCTACTTTCTCCTTTAAATACTTCGTAACTGAATGGGTTATCACCAAGGTGTTTAAACTGGATTGACTGAGTAAGTTCCAGAAGACGCAACATCTTTGAGTATTTTCTCCATTTCTCCTTATAGGCAAGATCACCAGAATGTATTTCTTACGATATGACTAACACCTGAGAGCCAGACAACTTATGTCATCTTGGTCTCTGCTGTCTTAGACTATCATATGTTTGCTAAGAAACATTTGGTCACCTGTTGTAGGATCAGGGCACAGGAGAACCTCCATTTAATCTCAGGAACAGCACCCCATCAAAGAGAAGGCACTTGTCCTTTTCAACTCCTTAGATTCCCAGTTGGAAGCAGAGGATCTGGCCTCTTTAATACAAATCTCCTGAATCTTAGGTAATGATACAGGTGATGAGGAGACCATCTACTGTCTGCTCACTAGAGGATGTCTTCTTGGGGGGTAGGGGAGTCATAATGCTAAAATTTAATGAGGGATCAGCTTAGGGGATTAACCAAATATGGTTCTTACTCCCACAAAAGGTACATGCCAGGTGACCATTTTGTTACAGGACCTAAACTGGGACACTTGAGGGCCACCCTGGAAAGCCAGGTCTGCAATCCCATTCTCCCAGCTCCCATGGGAGTGGAGATTGGGAAGCCATGTCATCTCACACCGGGGCAGGGAGGTTGGCCTCCCGTCCTTCACCAGGCACTGTGAGGATGCCACTCTGTGAATAGCACCAACCAGGAGGCAAGAGGCCACATGCCAGAAGGCTTGAAGTGATGCACATTCGTTGGTGCTTGGTACTGTGTTGGTGAGAGACTGAGGTGTGCCACAAAAAGTGCAGAGATGGGGGGACTCAGAACCATCTCCCCTGTGAGTTTGAAAGCCCTAGGTGCAAGGGAAAGTGGAGAACCGGTGTCTCCGAAGTCTGGATGAGGGACTGTCTGAGGCTTCATGTCCCAACAGAGTTCCATGAGGCTTGGAAGATCCCATGAGAGGCTGCAAGAGCATGCATGACACTGCATAATTTGGCAGCAGTTAGGAGATATGTAACCCTGGAAAAGAGCTCTCTCTCCTGTGTAGAAGTGGAACCCCAGAGGGGGTCAGTCCCAATGGAAGTCTGGAAGGGAGAGAGAGAGAGAGGTGGAAAGTGACTGTTACAGGACAGCTCTCACCTGGGTGATGAGGTACAGACCATGCTCCCTCTGGGACGGAAGTCTGGTAGGGGGAGATAGGCAGATAGTGGCAGGGCTGGGAGAGTTCCTGCCTGGGTCGGGGGGGGGGTCAGGCAGAGCTCCGCACAATGGAATTCCTTAAGGGAGCACTAGGGCAGACAGCAGCAGGGCATGGAGAGCTCCTGCCTGGGTGAATGAGGTCAAGCACAGCCCCCCCATGATGGAAGCCCTTAAGGGAGCAATTGTTGGACAGTGGTGGGGCCTGGAGAGCTCCTGTCTGGGTGAGTGGGGTCAGGCAGAGCTCCCCATGATGGAAGTCCTTGAGGAAGCACCAGGGTGGATGGCAGAGGGGCCTGGAGAGCTCCTGCTGGGGTGAAGACATCCAACTTCACCCCATAACTGACAGCATCCTTGAAAAATCTCCAGAGCTGCTCTGGATTGGAAAGTAGGTGGACTCTGAAACCTTCATGAGAGAGGATCTACCCCTTAGTGGCCGAGGGGGAGTTTTGGAGGAGTGGACAGGATTGGAGGGAAGCTCCCCTGAGAGGGTCCAAGGACATGAGTGATCTGGCATGATTTGGCAGCCTGCAGGAGACTTGCAGGTGGTGGAGCCTCCTGACATGGTCTCTTGGCCAGGTCGAAGGTGAGGATTGTAGGGTTTGTCCTTGACAGAAGTCAGTATGGGAGCACCAGGCAGATGGGTGTAGGGCCTGGAATGCTCCTTCCTGGGTGAGTGGGGTCAAATAGAACCACACCATGATGTAAGTCCTTGAGGGAGTGACTGACTGATGGTGGCAGGGCCTGGAAGGCTCCTGCCAGGGCAAAGGCATCAAAACTTACCCCATACCCATTGGCTTCCTTGAAAAATTGCAAAGTCCCCAGAGCTGCTTAGGATGGGAAAGCAGGGGGACTGGCCACCCTGGCAAGCCAAGTCAACATTCAGACTGAGCAGTCTAAACTGGGACATTTCTGTGTCCCAAAGACAATGTTTGGTATTCTGAGACAGAGACTTCTAAACTGGGACTGTGCTGGAAAAACTGGGACCATTGGTCACCTTGTACATGACCATCTTGGAGCTTGAATAACCAAGGCCCACAGCAGTACTTTCTGTATTTCATACATTCCAAGATGTCTTTGAAAGAGCCTCATTAGACACTTACTGACAACACTTAGCACCCCATTCCCAAGAAGCCTGAAAGATTCTACAGAGCTGAAGAATTATGTAAACACCTTTATAGGAATCTCATTATGGACACATCAGCGATATCCACTGATGCTAACAGAGATGTTATGCTCATTTGAGGGATAAATATTTTTACTAATAACAATATGAACAGAGTCATGAACAGATTATGCAAACACATGAATGCTTCAGTTACTCTGACTTTAGAAAAAGTTTCTGTTATTAAGAGTTAAGGGATAATGATTTTAGGCACTTTGAGGTTACAGGTTCTAAGATACAAGATGAATCCCTCAGAGAATGACTGTGTTTAGAAAAACAGTTTGGGTGGGTAAGCTTATAATCAAATGTGGTATGAAGCCATTGATGATTGTAGTAGATGAGCAGTGACTGACATGACAATTATGAGGGAGGCATGCCTTGGATTTCTGACTTTACTACAGAATGTCAATAAGCACCATCTTAAACCACTCTGAACAGCTAAATCCAATTTGGTCCCTCTTTTCAGAAAATCGGCAAAAAACTATAGATAAATAGTATTCTTTCTCCTACAGGCTGTTGAGGGGAGATCTATGCCTGGTATACAGGGCATTGTCAGACCTCACTCTGATAGACCTCCTGCACATCCACAAAACAAACAACACCAGAATTATCCATTCTGAATATTTAAATCTTGCTTGTGATATAAAAAGGACCTGCTGAAGAGACAGGTATGTATCCCAGAGACTACCCCATCTCTGGAACAGGCTCCCCATCCATGTGAAGCAGAGTTCCTCCCTAACACAGTTGAAGTGGAACTTGGACAATTGTATGGGAAACAGGAAATTCATCCATGGCTTGGCACTTATGTCTCTAATGGATACAGGCAACCTGTAAATGGTTCATCTCTCAGGCCCCTGATTGTAAATGTTTTATCTCCTAAACCTGAGGTTACACTTTTCTAGGGTACCAGAACTTGTCAGAGATTTGGGACGCATGGCTAGGCTTAAAAAGGCCTTTGTGGTTGGTAGCCTGCTAAACACCTATGAACCTATAAGATAGATAAAGAGGTATATTTATGATTATGGTACCTTTGGTACAAGAGTAATTTAGTACAGTCACATTTCACTGAAAAAATTAGTCAAAAGCACATTTGGTAGAATATTCTTTGTTAAAATCACATCTAGTCACATGTATGTAGTGGGTTGCAGTTTCAGGCTGAATTTAGATAAGTGGTTGAGTCAGCTACTTTTTGCAGAATGAGTGCTGTTTGTGATTTTTTTTTAATAAAGTTTATAATGCTCTTGTTACTTTATAAGGATTAGAGTCTGTAAAAGGTACTGGTGTCAGGAACTGTGATCATTGTTCCCTGTGGGTAATCACCGTTCGATGATTAGCCATTTTGAAAACTGTACTTCGATGGTGCACCATTATATGGAGTGACTTCTGGATTATAATAGTAAACCATATACATATATACGTGTGTGTGTGTGTGTGTGTGTGTGTGTGTGTGTGTGTGTGTGTGTGTGTGTGTGTGTGTGTGTGTGTGTGTGTGTGTGTGTGTGTGTGTGTGTGTGTGTCTAACAAAATGTTCACAGACCTTTCTTCCACTTAAAAATAGTTCAAGTCAATATGCTCCTCCCACTCCATGCAATAGCAATCTGTGAAATTCTTCAATAATGATTCTATCTTCCACCCACATCTCATTGTGATAATAATCCTCCCAAGAGAACAAGACATGCCTCCCAACTACTTTCAGTTTTTTGTCTTAAATACATACTTTTCCAGTGTCTTCCACACCTGTCACTTTTTCAGCCATTTCCATCTCCTTAAATAGAATCCCTTCTTTAGATGCTCAAAATTCCTAATTTTTTATCCCTTCCATCTTCAATCATCATATTGTTCACCCTCATTATCCCCTTTTTCTTCTGTCTTCAAGCATCCACTTCCATTTACTAATCTTGCTTTCCACTATAGCACACCAAATAAGACACACACATACTTGCTCTCTCACACACACACACACACACACACACACACACACACACACACACACACACACACACACACACACACACACACACAGACACACACACACACACACATACTTTATCATATTTGATTATTCATCCTTGTATTCATCATCTTTCTTTCATTGTCTCCCTTTCCACAACCCTGTCATACCCCATTCCTGCACTCCATTTCTGTATCCTAGATGTTTGACTTTCAGTCATATCATGTCCACCTCTATTCCTGTTTGTAACATATTAACTAACAAAATACACTGGCCAAAATACCCTCTCTTCCTTTCTCCTACATCCTACTTCCACTCATCCTAATCCTTGTAGGACAAAATCATGACTCATCTCCTGCTCACTTGCTCCATCTCCCCTTCCTGGCTATACTAGTGCATGCCAAACAATGGACAGAAAAACAGATCCTTGATTCATTCCAGCAGCAATAGACCCTTCCCAGGCTAATGATTTGGCACTTAAAGATTTCTTCAGTCTTCTTCCTTACTGTAAACTTACATTATCACTATCAGTCACTGCAGAACACACAAATCCAGACACCTTGTCATCCCTCTAACTAAACACGCATCCTGTTGTTGCCCTGCATGCACTGCCCTGCATGACTGATTTCCAGCCACATCTTGGGATTGCACAACTTCATTTCCATCTCAAACATGTCAAACACTGCTAACACCAATTGTAGCCCCCATTTACTTCATTAGTCAACAATACACAATCGCCAACAGATAAAGAGAACATGCTTCACAAGCCATCTCAATCTCATTTTCCCCGAACTTCTTTGTAACCATCAATACCAGGACTTCTGAATGGGTCCTAAAATAGACACAACAAAAATAAGTACCTTTGCCTTATTTCTCAACCTCTGCCTCCAGAATCTCACCGATTCATAATTATTTCTATCTTAGAATCATTATGCAACACCCCACACCCTTAATGAATGTACTCCCTAAGTTAGACTCCTCTATCGTCATCCAAAGAGAGCCCCACTCTTCAGCATCATACGTCCCAGTGATGTTACGTAATTTCAAACCAACATACCCTAGCTCCTTTCTTTGCACAAAATGTATAACTTCCACAATCTGTTATAGGTGATCTCTCAGTGATCAGCATTAATAAATGCAAATTGTGATTTCCTTTAAGAGGGCAAAAGAGCAAGAAACAACAAGAACAAAATGAATCAGGTTCTATTTCCTTTTCCTGTTTACTTTTTTAAGATACTTACCTTTTCAGTTTTTTTATTCTCTTGAAGTACTTGAATGCCTGCTAGTCTCTCAGTCCTCTTTGAATGACAACTTTATGCTTTTTTGTCCACTCTTCAGTTCATATATCTTCTAATGTAGAATCTGAAATCAGATTTGCTTTCCTCTGGACACCACCTCCATTAAGACATTTTAAAGGTGGGCCTCCCTGCACTGTGCATAGCATTAATCATTCTCCACAAGCTCTCTAATAGAAGTGTAAAATTTCCCCATTTTGTAGTTTTTCATATTTTGCAGACATTATGAATCAGCCCTCGAATTAGATTTTATGCTTCTGACTCTCTTTTGTGGAATCCAAAAACATGGCTAGAGTCAGGTTTATTTTGCAGAGAGCATGTCATTTACCATTGCCTTTTCATTCCACTGGCTTTTCCCACATGAGTTCCATTGCTCTTTTTTTCCATATTATCTAAGCTATAGTCGGAGCGATTATCTCCTCACATTTGCAGGCAGATTCTCATAAAGTACATTCTAGCTTTGTACAGTGACAAAACTGAACATCAGGATAGCACAAATGCAGCACAGTCTGCAGAATCCTTAAGAAACAGTCATATGTTTTGGCCCAAAGAGAGAGAACTGATTGAAATGCTCAGGTAGTTTAATGGACATTTAAGGAATCTGCAAGGGTAATATGTCAGTAATTTGTGCACATAGTTTGAAATAAGTTGAAGACCTTTAAGTAACATAAAAAATAAGTTGTAAAGAAGTGGAGAGAGATCATGGAGTAATCATCTACTAAGAATGTAGTTGGTTGAATGTCATCAGCATTTTGACATGCATAAGATAAACATAATACAGTATTTTTGCAGAATATGGACAGCAAAGCAGGTGAGCTTGGCATTATTTAGTCTCATATCCAGGTTTTTATATATTCGGAATTAAATAAATATGTAGTAAAAGAAGCTGTTATTCATGATGCTGCAACTCAGACCCAGTGAGGACATTCAAAGGAAAAGTGAAAATAAAATAATTGCAATGGTTCACTTTTGTATTTTCCTCCATTAAGTCCAGAACATGAGTACCACCAGAAGACGTGACATATTTTCTTAGCGCATAGTGACTAGTGAAGACCATTCCATCTCCGTTCATGAAGGATTTTCTTTTCATAAATTGGCATGCCCACTGCTACTTTAATGAAATTAGACAATAAGAAATCTGCAAGAATATACTGCAGCCATTAATCATTTAGAACATTCATATATTGACTGATTGTGGGAAAAAGATAAAAACTGATGAGTGTGTGTGTGTGTGTGTGTGTGTGTGTGTGTGTGGGTGTGTGAGGGCATGTGTGTGTGTGTGTGTGTGTGTGTGTGTGTGTGTGTGTGTGTGTGTGTGTGTGAGTGTTGATCTCAGTTTTGACTATATACATATTACAGGCATGTCACACATGACATTGTTCCCTCTGTTTCACATGTGAAAAATGCATTTCACTGCATGAAGGGAAGATGGAAGTATTACACTCTTATACTGCTAGATGGCAGTCTATAATCCTGTACCAATAGCTTTTTAAATTACAAAGATTCAAGTTTCATATGAATTTCAGTGAATTTATAAATTTCTATGGATGACCCAGTAAATATCTAGTAGCCCACTGAGTCAGTCAGTCTAAGTGATTAGTGCGGGGACTGAGTCAGTGTCAGTGTAAATGATTAGTGGGGATTACCTGAGTCATTGTCAGGCTGATTATTGGGGGGACTAAGTTGGCATCAGTCTAAGTGATTAGCTTGAAGACTGAGTCATTGTCAGTGAAAGTGATAAGTGGGGGAGATTAAGTCAGTGTCAAAGTAATTAGTGGAGGGGACTATCAGTGTCAGTCTAAGTGATCAGTGTGGGGATTGAGTCAGCGTCATTCTAAGTGATTATTGGGAGGACTAAGTCAGTGTCAGTCTAAGTGATTGCTGGGAGGACTGAGTCTGCACCAGTCTAAGTGATTACTGGGAGGACTGAGTCTGTGTCAGTCTAAGTGATTACTGGGAGGACTGAGTCAGTGTCAGTCTAAGTGATTACTGGGAGGACTGAGTCAGTGTCAGTCTAAGTGATTACTGGGAGGACTGAGTCTGTGTCAGTCTAAGTGATTACTGGGAGGACTGAGTCAGTGCCAGTCTAAGTGATTACTGGGAGGACTGAGTCAGTGCCAGTCTAAGTGATTACTGGGAGGACTGAATCAGTGTCAGTCTAAATGATTACTGGGAGGACTGAGTCAGTGTCAGTCTAAGTGATTAAAGTAGGGACTGACTGTCAGTCTAAGTGATTTGTGCTATTGGGGACTGACTCAGTGCCAGTCTAAGTGATTTGTACATTGGGGACTGAGTCTGTGCTAGTCTAAGTGATTACTGGGAGAACTGAGTCTGTGCCGGTCTAAGTGATTATTGGGAGGAATGAATCAGTGTCAGTCTAAGTGATTACTGGGAGGACTGAGTGTGTGCCAGTCTAAGTGATTACTGGGAGGACTGAGTCGGTGACAGTCTAAGTGATTACTGGGAGGACTGAGTCTGTGCCAGTCTAAGTGTTTACTGGGAGTACTGAGTCTGTGTCCGTCTAAGTAATTACTGGGAGGAATGAGTCAGTGTCACTCTAAGTGATTACTGGGAGGACTGAGTCTGTGTCAGTCTAAGTGATTACTGGGAGGACTGAGTCAGTGCTAGTCTAAGTGATTAGTGGGAGGACTGAGTCAGTGACAGTCTAAGTGATTACTGGGAGGACTGAGTCAGTGTCAGTAATCACTGACACTGACTGGGAGGACTGAGTCAGTGTCAGTCTAAGTGATTAAAGTAGGGACTGACTGTCAGTATAAGTGATTTGTGAATTGGGGACAGACTCAGTGCCAGCCTAAGTGATTTTTACATTGGGGACTGCATCTGTGCCAGTCTAAGTGATTACTGGAAAGGCTGAGTCTGTGCCAGTCTAAGTGATTGCTGGGAGGACTGAGTCAGTGTCAGTCTAAGTGATTACTGGGAGGACTGAGTCTGTGCCAGTCTAAGTGATTACTGGGAGGACTGAGTCGGTGTCAGTCTAAGTGATTACTGGGAGGACTGAGTCAGTGTCAGTCTAAGTGATTACTGGGAGAACTGAGTCAGTGTCAGTCTAAGTAATTACTGGGAGGACTGAGTCTGTGCCAGTTTAAGTGATCACTGGGAAGACTGAGTCTGTGTCAGTCTAAGTGATTCCTGGGAGGAAAGAGTCTGTGCATGTCTAAGTGATTACTGGGAGGACTGAGTCAGTGTCAGTCTAAGTGATTAGAGGGAGGACTGAATCTGTGCCAGTCTAAGTGATTACTGGGAGGACTGAGTCAGTGCCAGTCTAAGTGATTACTAGAGGACTGAGTCAGTGTCAGTCTAAATGATTACTTGGTGGACTGAGTCAGTGTCAGTCTAAGTGATTAAAGTAGGGACTGACTGTCAGTATAAGTGATTTGTGAATTGGGGACTGACTCCGTGCCAGCCCACGTGATTTGTACATTGGGGACTGCATCTGTGCCAGTCTAAGTGATTACTGGAAGGGCTGAGTCTGTGCCAGTCAAAGTGATTACTGGGAGGACTGAGTCAGTGTCAGTCTAAGTGATTGCTGGGAGGACAGAGTCTGTGCCAGTCTAAGTGATTACTGGGAGGACTGAATCTGTGTCAGTCTAAGTGGTTACTGGGAGGACTGAGTCAGTGTCAGTCTAAGTGATTACTAGGAGGACTGAGTCAGTGTCAGTCTAAGTGATTAAAGTAGGGACTGACTGTCAGTCTAAATGATTTGTGCATTGGGGACTGACTCAGTGCCAGTCTAAGTGATTTGTACATTGGGGACTGAGTCTGTGCCAGTCTAACTGATTACTGGGAGGACTGAGTCTGTGTCAGTCTAAGTGATTACTGGGAGGAATGAGTCATTGTCAGTCTAAGTGATTACTGGGAGGACTGAGTCTGTGCCAGTCTAAGTGATTACTGGGAGGACTGAGTCTGTGCCTGTCTAAGTGATTACTGGGAGGACTGAGTCAGTGTCAGTCTAAGTGATTACTGGGAGGACTGAGTCTGTGCCAGTCTAAGTGATTACTGGGGGGACTGAGTCAGTGCCAGTCTAAGTGATTACTGGGAGGCCTGAGTCAGTGTCAGTCTAAATGATTACTGGGAGGACTGAGTCAATGTTAGTCTAAGTGATTAAAGTAGGGACTGACTGTCAGGCTAAGTGATTTGTGCATTGGGGACAGACTCATTGCCTGTCTAAGTGATTTGTACATTGGGGACTGAGTCTGTGCCAGTCTAAGTGATTACTGGGAGGACTCAGTATGTGCCTGTCTAAGTTATTACTGGGAGGACTGAGTCAGTGTCACTCTAAGTGATTACTATGAGGACTGAGTCGGTGTCAGTCTAAGTGATTACTGGGAGGACTGAGTCAGTGTCAGTCTAAGTGATTACTGGGAGGACTGAGTCAGTGTCAGTCTAAGTAATTACTGGGAGGACTGAGTCTGTGCGAGTCTAAGTGATTACTGGGAGGACTGAGTCTGTGTCAGTCTAAGTGATTCCTGGGAGGATTGAGTCTGTGCCAGTCTAAGTGATTACTGGGAGGACTGAGTCAGTGTCAGTCTAATTGATTACTGGGAGGACTGAGTCTGTGCCAGTCTAAGTGATTACTGGGAGGACTGCATCAGTGCCAGTCTAAGGGATCACTGGGAGGACTGAGTCAGTATCAGTCTAAATGATAACTGGGAGGACTGAGTAACTGTCAGTCTAAGTGATTAAAGTAGGGACTGACTGTCAGTCTAAGTGATTTGTGCATTGGGGACTGAGTCAGTGTCAGTCTAAGTGTTTTGTACATTGTGGACTGAGTCAGTCTTGGTCTAAGTGATTTGTACATTTGGGACTGAGTCAGTGTCAGTCTAAGTGATTTGTACATTGGGGACTGAGTCAGTGTCAGTCTAAGTGATTTGTGCATTGGTGACTGAGTCTGTGCCAGTCTAAGTGATTACTAGGAGGACTGAGTCTCTGCCAGTCTAAGTGATTACTGGGAGGACTGAGTCAGTGTCAGTCTAAGTGATTACTGGGAGGACTGAGTCAGTGCTAGTCTAAGTGATTAGTGGGAGGACTGAGTCAGTGACAGTCTAAGTGATTACTGGGAGGACTGAGTCAGTGTCAGTAATCACTGACACTGACTGGGAGGACTGAGTCAGTGTCAGTCTAACTGATTAAAGTAGGGACTGACTGTCAGTATAAGTGATTTGTGAATTGGGGACTGACTCAGTGCCAGTCTAAGGGATTTGAACATTGGGGACTGCATCTGTGCCAGTGTAAGTGATTACTGGAAAGGCTGAGTCTGTGCCAGTTAAAGTGATTACTGGGAGGACTGAGTCAGTGTCAGTCTAAGTGATTGCTGGGAGGACAGAGTCTGTGCCAGTCTAAGTGATTACTGGGAGGACTGAATCTGTGTCAGTCTAAGTGGTTACTGGGAGGACTGAGTCAGTGTCAGTCTTAGTGATTACTAGGAGGACTGAGTCAGTGTCAGTCTAAGTGATTAAAGTAGGGACTGACTGTCAGTCTAAATGATTTGTGCATTGGGGACTGACTCAGTGCCAGTCTAAGTGATTTGTACATTGGGGACTGAGTCTGTGCCAGTCTAACTGATTACTGGGAGGACTGAGTCTGTGTCAGTCTAAGTGATTACTGGGAGGAATGAGTCATTGTCAGTCTAAGTGATTACTGGGAGGACTGAGTCTGTGCCAGTCTAAGTGATTACTGGGAGGACTGAGTCTGTGCCTGTCTAAGTGATTACTGGGAGGACTGAGTCAGTGTCAGTCTAAGTGATTACTGGGAGGACTGAGTCTGTGCCAGTCTAAGTGATTACTGGGGGGACTGAGTCAGTGCCAGTCTAAGTGATTACTGGGAGGCCTGAGTCAGTGTCAGTCTAAATGATTACTGGGAGGACTGAGTCAATGTTAGTCTAAGTGATTAAAGTAGGGACTGACTGTCAGGCTAAGTGATTTGTGCATTGGGGACAGACTCATTGCCTGTCTAAGTGATTTGTACATTGGGGACTGAGTCTGTGCCAGTCTAAGTGATTACTGGGAGGACTCAGTATGTGCCTGTCTAAGTTATTACTGGGAGGACTGAGTCAGTGTCACTCTAAGTGATTACTGGGAGGACTGAGTCTGTGCCAGTCTAAGTGATTACTATGAGGACTGAGTCGGTGTCAGTCTAAGTGATTACTGGGAGGACTGAGTCAGTGTCAGTCTAAGTGATTACTGGGAGGACTGAGTCAGTGTCAGTCTAAGTAATTACTGGGAGGACTGAGTCTGTGCGAGTCTAAGTGATTACTGGGAGGACTGAGTCTGTGTCAGTCTAACTGATTCCTGGGAGGATTGAGTCTGTGCCAGTCTAAGTGATTACTGGGAGGACTGAGTCAGTGTCAGTCTAATTGATTACTGGGAGGACTGAGTCTGTGCCAGTCTAAGTGATTACTGGGAGGACTGCATCAGTGCCAGTCTAAGGGATTACTGGGAGGACTGAGTCAGTATCAGTCTAAATGATAACTGGGAGGACTGAGTAACTGTCAGTCTAAGTGATTAAAGTAGGGACTGACTGTCAGTCTAAGTGATTTGTGCATTGGGGACTGAGTCAGTGTCAGTCTAAGTGTTTTGTACATTGTGGACTGAGTCAGTCTTGGTCTAAGTGATTTGTACATTTGGGACTGAGTCAGTGTCAGTCTAAGTGATTTGTACATTGGGGACTGAGTCAGTGTCAGTCTAAGTGATTTGTGCATTGTGACTGAGTCTGTGCCAGTCTAAGTGATTACTAGGAGGACTGAGTCTCTGCCAGTCTAAGTGATTACTGGGAGGACTGAGTCAGTGTCAGTCTAAGTGATTACTGGGAGGACTGAGTCAGTGCTAGTCTAAGTGATTAGTGGGAGGACTGAGTCAGTGACAGTCTAAGTGATTACTGGGAGGACTGAGTCAGTGTCAGTAATCACTGACACTGACTGGGAGGACTGAGTCAGTGTCAGTCTAACTGATTAAAGTAGAGACTGACTGTCAGTCTAAGTGATTTGTGAATTGGGGACTGACTCAGTGCCAGTCTAAGGGATTTGAACATTGGGGAATGAGTCTGTGCCAGTCTAAGTGATTACTGGAAAGACTGAGTCTGTGCCAGTCAAAGTTATTACTGGGAGGACTGAGTCAGTGTCAGTCTAAGTGATTGCTGGGAGGACTGAGTCTGTGCCAGTCTAAGTGATTACTGAGAGGACTGAGTCTGTGTCAGTCTAAGTGATTAAAGTAGGGACTGACTGTCAGTATAAGTGATTTGTGAATTGGGGACTGACTCAGTGCCAACCTAAGTGATTTTTACATTGGGGACCGCATCTGTGCCAGTCTAAGTGATTACTGGAAGGGCTGAGTCTGTGCCAGTCTAAGTGATTGCTGGGAGGACTGAGTCAGTGTCAGTCTAAGTGATTACTGGGAGGACTGAGTCTGTGCCAGTCTAAGTGATTACTGGGAGGACTGAGTCGGTGTCAGTCTAAGTGATTACTGGGAGGACTGAGTCAGTGTCAGTCTAAGTGATTACTGGGAGAACTGAGTCAGTGTCAGTCTAAGTAATTACTGGGAGGACTGAGTCTGTGCCAGTTTAAGTGATTACTGGGAAGACTGAGTCTGTGTCAGTCTAAGTGATTCCTGGGAGGACTGAGTCTGTGCCTGTCTAAGTGATTACTGGGAGGACTGAGTCAGTGTCAGTCTAAGTGATTAGTGGGAGGACTGAATCTGTCCCAGTCTAAGTGATTACTGGGAGGACTGAGTCAGTGCCAGTCTAAGTGATTACTGGGAGGACTGAGTCAGTGTCAGTCTAAATGATTACTTGGAGGACTGAGTCAGTGTCAGTCTAAGTGATTAAAGTAGGGACTGACTGTCAGTATAAGTGATTTGTGAATTGGGGACTGACTCAGTGCCAGCCTAAGTGATTTGAACATTGGGGACTGCATCTGTGCCAGTGTAAGTGATTACTGGAAAGGCTGAGTCTGTGCCAGTTAAAGTGATTACTGGGAGGACTGAGTCAGTGTCAGTCTAAGTGATTGCTGGGAGGACAGAGTCTGTGCCAGTCTAAGTGATTACTGGGAGGACTGAATCTGTGTCAGTCTAAGTGGTTACTGGGAGGACTGAGTCTGTGTCAGTCTAAGTGATAACTGGGAGGAATGAGTCATTGTCAGTCTAAGTGATTACTGGGAGGACTGAGTCAGTATCAGTCTAAGTAATTACTGGGATGACTGAGTCTTTGCCAGTCTAAGTGATTACTGGGAGGACTGAGTCTGTGCCAGTCTAAGTGATTACTGGGAGGACTGAGTCTGTGTCAGTCTAAGTGATTACTGGGAGGAATGAGTCATTGTCAGTCTAAGTGATTACTGGGAGGACTGAGTCAGTATCAGTCTAAGTAATTACTGGGATGACTGAGTCTTTGCCAGTCTAAGTGATTACTGGGAGGACTGAGTCTGTGCCTGTCTAAGTGATTACTGGGAGGATTGAGTCAGTGTCAGTCTAAGTGATTACTGGGAGGACTGAGACTGTGCCAGTCTAAGTGATTACTGGGGGGACTGAGTCAGTGCCAGTCTAAGTGATTACTGGGAGGCCTGAGTCAGTGTCAGTCTAAATGATTACTGGGAGGACTGAGTCAGTGTTAGTCTAAGTGATTAAAGTAGGGACTGACTGTCAGTCTAAGTGATTTGTGCATTGGGGACTGACTCATTGCCTGTCTAAGTGATTTGTACATTGGGGACTGTGTCTGTGCCAGTCTAAGTGATTACTGGGAGGACTGAGTATGTGCCTGTCTAAGTGATTACTGGGAGAACTGATTCAGTGTCACTCTAAGTGATTACTGGAAGGACTGAGTCTGTGCCAGTCTAAGTGATTACTAGGAGGACTGAGTCGGTGTCAGTCTAAGTGATTACTGGGAGGACTGAGTCAGTGTCAGTCTAAGTGATTACTGGGAGGACTGAGTCAGTGTCAGTCTAAGTAATTACTGGGAGGACTGAGTCTGTGTGAGTCTAAGTGATTACTGGGAGGACTGAGTCTGTGTCAGTCTAAGTGATTCCTGGGAGGATTGAGTCTGTGCCAGTCTAAGTGATTACTGGGAGTATTGAGTCTGTGTCAGTCTAAGTGATTACTGGGAGGACTGAGTCTGTGCCTGTCTAAGTGATTACTGGGAGGACTGCGTCAGTGCCAGTCTAAGTAATTACTGGGAAGACTGAGTCAGTGTCAGTCTAAATGATAACTGGGAGGACTGAGTAAGTGTCAGTCTAAGTGATTAAAGTAGGGACTGACTGTCAGTCTAAGTGATTTGTGCATTGGGGACTGAGTCAGTGTCAGTCTAAGTGTTTGGTACATTGTGGACTGCGTCAGTGTCAGACTAAGTGATTTGTACATTTGGGACTTAGTCAGTGTCAGTCTAAGGGATTTGTACATTGGGGACTGAGTCACTGTCAGTCTAAGTGATTTGTGCATTGGTGACTGAGTCTGTGCCAGTCTAAGTGATTAGTAGGAGGACTGAGTATCTGCCAGTCTAAGTGATTACTTGGAGGACGGAGTCAGTGTCAGTCTAAGTGATTACTGGGAGGACTGAGTCAGTGTCAGTCTAAGTGATTACTGAGAGGACTGAGTCATTGTCATTCTAAGTGATTACTGGGAGGACTGAGTCAGTGTCAGTCTTAGTGATTACTGGGAGGACTGAGTCTGTGCCAGTCTAAGTGATTACTGGGAGGACTGAGTTGGTGTCAGTCTTGGTGACTGCTGGGAGAACTGAGTCTGTGCCAGTCTAAGTGTTTACTGGGAGGACTGAGTCTGTGTCAGTCTAAGTAATTACTGAGAGGAATGAATCAGTGTCAGTCTAAGTGATTACTGGGAGGCCTGAGTCAGTGCCAGTCTAAGTGATTACTGGGAGGACTGAGTCAGTGCCAGTCTAAGTGATTACTGGGAGGACTGAATCAGTGTCAATCTAAATGATTACTGGGAGGACTGAGTCAGTGTCAGTCTAAGTGATTAAAGTAGGGACTGACTGTCAGTCTAAGTGATTTGTGCTATTGGGGACTGACTCAGTTCCAGTCTAAGTGATTTGTACATTGCGGACTGAGTCTGTGCTAGTCTAAGTGATTATTGGGAGAACTGAGTCTCTGCCAGTCTAAGTGATTATTGGGAGGAATGAGTCAGTGTCAGTCTAAGTGATTACTGGGAGGACTGAGTGTGTGCCAGTCTAAGTGATTACTGGGAGGACTGAGTCCGTGACAGTCTAAGTGATTGCTGGGAGGACTGAGTCAGGTCAGTCTAAGTGATTAATTGGAGGACTGAGTCAGTGTCAGTCTAAGTGATTACTGGGAGGACTGAGTCAGTGTCAGTCTAAGTGATTACTGGGAGAACTGAGTCAGTGTCAGTCTAAGTAATTACTGGGAGGACTGAGTCTGTGCCAGTTTAAGTGATTACTGGGAAGACTGAGTCTGTGTCAGTCTAAGTGATTCCTGGGAGGACTGAGTCTGTGCCTGTCTAAGTGATTACTGGGAGGACTGAGTCGGTGTCAGTCTAAGTGATTAGAGGGAGGACTGAATCTGTGCCAGTCTAAGTGATTACTGGGAGGACTGAGTCAGTGCCAGTCTAAGTGATTACTGGGAGGACTGAGTCAGTGTCAGTCTAAATGATTACTTGGAGGAGTGAGTCAGTGTCAGTCTAAGTGATTAAAGTAGGGACTGACTGTCAGTATAAGTGATTTGTGAATTGGGGACTGACTCAGTGCCAGCCTAAGTGATTTGAACATTGGGGACTGCATCTGTGCCAGTGTAAGTGATTACTGGAAAGGCTGAGTCTGTGCCAGTTAAAGTGATTACTGGGAGGACTGAGTCAGTGTCAGTCTAAGTGATTGCTGGGAGGACAGAGTCTGTGCCAGTCTAAGTGATTACTGGGAGGACTGAATCTGTGTCAGTCTAAGTGGTTACTGGGAGGACTGAGTCTGTGTCAGTCTAAGTGATAACTGGGAGGAATGAGTCATTGTCAGTCTAAGTGATTACTGGGAGGACTGAGTCAGTATCAGTCTAAGTAATTACTGGGATGACTGAGTCTTTGCCAGTCCAAGTGATTACTGGGAGGACTGAGTCTGTTCCAGTCTAAGTGATTACTGGGAGGACTGAGTCTGTGTCAGTCTAAGTGATTACTGGGAGGAATGAGTCATTGTCAGTCTAAGTGATTACTGGGAGGACTGAGTCAGTATCAGTCTAAGTAATTACTGGGATGACTGAGTCTTTGCCAGTCTAAGAGATTACTGGGAGGACTGAGTCTGTGCCTGTCTAAGTGATTACTGGGAGGACTGAGTCAGTGTCAGTCTAAGTGATTACTGGGAGGACTGAGTCTGTGCCAGTCTAAGTGATTACTGGGGGGAATGTGTCAGTGCCAGTCTAAGTGATTACTGGGAGGCCTAAGTCAGTGTCAGTCTAAATGATTACTGGGAGGACTGAGTCAGTGTTAGTCTAAGTGATTAAAGTAGGGACTGACTGTCAGTCTAAGTGATTTGTGCATTGGGGACTGACTCATTGCCTGTCTAAGTGATTTGTACATTGGGGACTGAGTCTGTGCCAGTCTAAGTGATTACTGGGAGGACTGAGTATGTGCCTGTCTAAGTGATTACTGGGAGAACTGATTCAGTGTCACTCTAAGTGATTACTGGGAGGACTGAGTCTGTGCCAGTCTAAGTGATTACTAGGAAGACTGAGTCGGTGTCAGTCTAAGTGATTACTGGGAGGACTGAGTCAGTGTCAGTCTAAGTGATTACTGGGAGGACTGAGTCAGTGTCAGTCTAA
This sequence comes from Protopterus annectens, assembly GCF_019279795.1. Lineage (NCBI taxonomy): Eukaryota > Metazoa > Chordata > Ceratodontiformes > Protopteridae > Protopterus > Protopterus annectens. Next base: position 642,036,801 of record NC_056732.1, read on the forward strand.
GTAATTACTGGGAGGACTGAGTCTGTGTGAGTCTAAGTGATTACTGGGAGGACTGAGTCTGTGTCAGTCTAAGTGATTCCTGGGAGGATTGAGTCTGTGCCAGTCTAAGTGATTACTGGGAGTACTGAGTCTGTGTCAGTCTAAGTGATTACTGGGAGGACTGAGTCTGTGCCAGTCTAAGTGATTACTGGGAGGACTGCGTCAGTGCCAGTCTAAGTGATTACTGGGAAGACTGAGTCAGTGTCAGTCTAAATGATAACTGGGAGGACTGAGTAAGTGTCAGTCTAAGTGATTAAAGTAGGGACTGACTGTCAGTCTAAGTGATTTGTGCATTGGGGACTGAGTCAGTGTCAGTCTAAGTGTTTGGTACATTGTGGACTGCGTCAGTGTCAGACTAAGTGATTTGTAAATTTGGGACTGAGTCAGTGTCAGTCTAAGCGATTTGTACATTGGGGACTGAGTCACTCTCAGTCTAAGTGATTTGTGCATTGGTGACTGAGTCTGTGCCAGTCTAAGTGATTAGTAGGAGGACTGAGTATCTGCCAGTCTAAGTGATTACTTGGAGGATGGAGTCAGTGTCAGTCTAAGTGATTACTGGGAGGACTGAGTCAGTGTCAGTCTAAGTGATTACTGAGAGGACTGAGTCATTGTCATTCTAAGTGATTACTGGGAGGACTGAGTCAGTGTCAGTCTTAGTGATTACTGGGAGGACTGAGTCTGTGCCAGTCTAAGTGATTACTGGGAGGACTGAGTTAGTGTCAGTCTTGGTGACTGCTGGGAGAACTGAGTCTGTGCCAGTCTAAGTGTTTACTGGGAGGACTGAGTCTGTGTCAGTCTAAGTAATTACTGAGAGGAATGAATCAGTGTCAGTCTAAGTGATTACTGGGAGGCCTGAGTCAGTGCCAGTCTAAGTGATTACTGGGAGGACTGAGTCAGTGCCAGTCTAAGTGATTACTGGAAGGACTGAATCAGTGTCAATCTAAATGATTACTGGGAGGACTGAGTCAGTGTCAGTCTAAGTGATTAAAGTAGGGACTGACTGTCAGTCTAAGTGATTTGTGCTATTGGGGACTGACTCAGTTCCAGTCTAAGTGATTTGTACATTGCGGACTGAGTCTGTGCTAGTCTAAGTGATTATTGGGAGAACTGAGTCTGTGCCAGTCTAAGTGATTATTGGGAGGAATGAGTCAGTGTCAGTCTAAGTGATTACTGGGAGGACTGAGTGTGTGCCAGTCTAAGTGATTACTGGGAGGACTGAGTCGGTGACAGTCTAAGTGATTGCTGGGAGGACTGAGTCAGGTCAGTCTAAGTGATTACTTGGAGGACTGAGTCAGTGTCAGTCCAAGTAATTACTGGGAAGACAGAGTCTGTGTCAGTCTAAGTTTTTACTGGGAGTACTGAGTCTGTGTCAGTCTAAGTAATTACTGGGAGGAATGTGTCAGTGTCAGTCTAAGTGATTACTGGGAGGACTGAGTCTGTGTCAGTCTAAGTGATTACTGGGAGGACTGAGTCAGTGCTAGTCTAAGTGATTAGTGGGAGGACTGAGTCAGTGACAGTCTAAGTGATTACTGTGAAGACTGAGTCAGTGTCAGTAATCACTGACACTGACTGGGAGGGCTGAGTCAGTGTCAGTCTAACTGATTAAAGTAGGGACTGACTGTCAGTCTAAGTGATTTGTGAATTGGAGACTGACTCAGTGCCAGTCTAAATGATTTGTACATTGGGGAATGAGTCTGTGCCAGTCTAAGTGATTACTGGAAGGACTGAGTCTGTGCCAGTCTAAGTGATTACTGGGAGGACTGAGTCAGTGTCAGTCTAAGTGATTGCTGGGAGGACTGAGTCTGTGCCAGTCTAAGTGATTATTGAGAGGACTGAGTCTGTGTCAGTCTAAGTGGTTAATGGGAGGACTGAGTCAGTGTCAGTCTAAGTGATTACTGGGAGGACTGAGTTGGTGTCAGTCTAAGTGATTAAAGTAGGGACTGACTGTCGGTTTAAGTGATTTGTGCATTTGGGACTGGCTCAGTGCCAGTCTAATTGATTTGTACATTGGGGACTGAGTCTGTGCCAGTTTATGTGATTACGGGGATGACTTAGTATGTGCCAGTCATAGTGATTGCTAGGAGGACTGAGTCAGTGTCAGTCTAAGTGATTACTGGGAGGACTGAATCTGTGTCAGTCTAAGTGGTTAATGGTAGGACTGAGTCAGTGTCAGTCTAAGTGTTACTAGGAGGACTGAGTCAGTGTCAGTCTAAGTGATTAAAGTAGGGACTGACTGTCAGTCTAAGTGATTTGTGCATTGGGGACTGACTCAGTGCCAGTCTAAGTGATTTGTACATTGGGGACTGAGTCTGTGCCAGTCTAAGTGATTACTGGGAGGACTGAGTCTGTGTCAGTCTAAGTGATTACTTGGAGGACTGAGTCAGTGTCAGTCTAAGTGATTACTGGGAGGACTGAGTCAGTGTCAGTCTAAGTAATTACTGGGATGACTGAGTCTTTGCCAGTCTAAGTGATTACTGGGAGGACTGAGTCTGTGCCTGTCTAAGTGATTACTGGGAGGACTGAGTCAGTGTCAGTCTAAGTGATTACTGGGAGGACTGAGTCTGTGCCTGTCTAAGTGATTACTGGGGGGACTGAGTCAGTGCCAGTCTAAGTGATTACTGGGAGGACTGAGTCAGTGTCAGTCTAAATGATTACTGGGAGGACCGAGTCAGTGTTAGTCTAAGTGATTAAAGTAGGTACTGACTGTCAGTCTAAGTGATTTGTGCATTGGGGACTGACTCATTGCCTGTCTAAGTGATTTGTACAATTTGGACTGAGTCTGTGCCAGTCTATGTGATTACTGGGAGGACTGAGTATGTGCCAGTCTAAGTGATTACTGGGAGGACCGAGTAAGTGTCACTCTAAGTGATTACTGGAAGGACTGAGTCTGTGCCAGTCTAAGTGATTACTGGGAGGACTGAGTCGGTGCCAGTCTAAGTGATTACTGGGAGGACTGAGTCAGTGTCAGTCTAAGTGATTACTGGGAGGACTGAGTCAGTGTCAGTCTAAGTAATTACTGGGAGGACTGAGTCTGTGTGAGTCTAAGTGATTACTTGGAGAACTGAGTCTGTGTCAGTCTAAGTGATTACTGGGAGGACTGAGTCTGTGCAAGTCTAAGTGATTACTGGGAGGACTGCGTTAGTGCCAGTCTAAGTGATTACTGGGAGGACTGAGTCAGTGTCAGTCTAAATAATTACTGGGAGGACTGAGTCAGTGTCAGTCTAAGTGATTAAAGTAGGGACTGACTGTCAATCTAAGTTATTTGTGCATTGGGGACTGAGTCAGTGTCAGTCTAAGTGTTTTGTACATTGTGGACTGAGTCAGTGTCGGTCTAAGTGATTTGTACATTTGGGACTGAGTCAGTGTCAGTCTAAGTGATTTGTACATTGGGGACTGAGTCAGTGTCAGTCTAAGTGATTTGTGCATTGGTGACTGAGTCTGTGCCAGTCTAAGTGATTACTAGGAGGACTGAGTCTCTGCCAGTCTAAGTGATTACTGGGAGGACTGAGACAGTGCCAGTCTAAGTGAGTACTGGGAGGGCTGAGTCAGTGTCAGTCTAAGTGATTACTGAGATGACTGAGTCACTGTCATTCTAAATGATTACTGGGAGGACTGAGTCAGTGTCAGTCTTAGTGATTACTGGGAGGACTGAGTCTGTGTCAGTCTAAGTAATTACTGGGAGGACTGAGTCAGTGCCAGTCTAAGTGATTACTGGGAGGACTGAGTTAGTGTCAGTCTTGGTGACTGCTGGGAGAACTGAGTCTCTGCCAGTCTAAGTGTTTACTGGGAGGACTGAGTCTGTGTCAGTCTAAGTGATTACTGGGAGGACTGAGTCAGTGTCAGTCTAAGTGATTACTGGGAGGACTGAGTCATTTTCAGTCTAAGTAATTACTGGGAGGACTGAGTCTGTGCCAGTCTAACTGATTACTGGGAGAACTGAGTCTCTGCCAGTCTAAGTGATTACTGGGAGGACTGAGTCTGTGTCGGTCTAAGTGATTACTTGGAGGAATGAGTCAGTGTCCGTCTAAGTGATTACTGGGTGGACTGAGTCAGTGTCAGTCTAAATGATTACTGGGAGGACTGAGTCAGTGTCAGTCTATGTGATTACTGGGAGGACTGAGTCATTGTCAGTCTAAGTAATTACTGGGAGGACTGAGTCTGTGCCAATCTAACTGATTACTGGGAGGACTGAGTCTGTGCCTGTCTAAGTTATTACTGGGAGGACTGAGTCTGTGTCTGTCTAAGTGATTACTTGAAGGAATGACTCAGTGTCAGTCTAAGTGATTACTGGGAAGTCGAAGTCTGTGTCAGTCTAAGTGATTACTGGGAGGACTGAGTCAGTGTCAGTCTAAGTGATTACTGGGAGGACTGAGTCTGTGCCAGTCTAAGTGATTACTGGGAGGACTTAGTCGGTGTCAGTCTAAGTGATTACTGGGAGCACTGAGTCAGGGTCAATCTAAGTGATTACTGGGAGGACTGAGTCAGTGTCAGTGTAAGTGATTACTGGGAGGACTGAGTCAGTGTCAGTTTAAGTGATTACTGGGAGGTCTGAGTCAGTGTCAGTCTAAGTGATTACTGGGAGGACTGAGTCTGCGTCAGTCTAAGTGATTACTGGGAGGACTGAGTCATTGTCAGTCTAAGTGATTAAAGTAGGGACTGACTGTCAGTCTAAGTGATTTGTGCATTTTGGACTGACTCAGTGCCAGTCTAAGTGATTACTGGGAGGACTGAGTCAGTGTCAGTCTAAGTGATTACTGGGAGGACTGAGTCTGTGTCGGTCTACTACTTGGAGGAATGAATCAGTGTCAGTCTAAGTGATTACTGGGAGGACTGAGTCTGTACCAGTCTAAATGATTACTGGGAGGACTGAGTCTGTGTCAGTCTAAGTGATTAAAGTAGGGACTGTCTGTCCGTCTAAGTGATTTGTGCATTGGGGACTGACTCTGCGCCAGTCTAAGTGATTTGTACATTGGGGACTGAGTCTGTGCCAGTCTAAGTGATTACTGGGAGGACTGAGTATGTGCCAGTCTAAGTGATTACTGGGAGGACTGAGTATGTGCCAGTCTAAGTGATTACTGGGAGGACTGAGTCAGTGTCACTCTAAGTGTTTACTGGGAGGACTGAGTCTGTGCCAGTCTAAGTGATTACTGGGAGGACTGAGTCTCTGTGAGTCTAAGTGATTACTGGGAGGACTGAGTCATTGTCAGTCTAAGTGATTAAAGTAGGGACTGATTGTCAGTCTAAGTGATTTGTGCATTTTGGACTGACTCAGTGCCAGTCTAAGTGATTACTTGGAGGACTGAGTCAGTGTCAGTCTAAGTGATTACTGGGAGGACTGAGTCAGTACAACAAAGAAACAAGGATCAACTCAAAGGTTAACCTTCAGTGTATAACAAACAGGGATAATGTCCATAAAGAAAATGCAGTGAAGGAAACACTCGACCAACTCAGGAATATGAGAAAACAAAGTTAAGCTTTGTTTTATCATACTGCTGACTTGGTCGAGTGTTTCCTTCACTGCATTTTCTTTGTGGACATTAGGACTGAGCCAGTGCCAGTATGTGTTATATGTCAGTGTCCAAGTAGTGTTCGGGGATGCAGTATATTTGATCTCTGTAAGTATGTCTAGAATGCCTCAAAACTACTATGAAAGGTATTCAAGGAACACATGTTTTCATATAATCACTAAGACATTCAAAAGTCCTTTTGAATAAGCAGAACATGTATTTGATGTATATGACAAATTAAAATGCTGACGTTTTGTTTTATGTAGTTTGACAATCCACACAATTTTCTGATTTCCTGAGATTACATGCAACTGCCTTTGTTATCTGTGCTATATCAGAAACTGACCTACCTTGAATCATTTTTATTCTTCAGGACTGCTTCTGAAAACTGAAACATTTATGTCCAGTATATAAGTTAACCAAAAATAGATGGGGATATAAAACTGAAGCCTGAACTACCTAGCCAAAGGTGAATTGCTCAGACATGGTAACAAATGATCATTCTGTCCAAACAGTTAGCTTTGCAATGCACTTAATAAAAGGTAAAAACCCTTAGTGATTGTGAGAAAACAGATTTGAGGAATATTGGTAAAAATTATCATACAAGAGGGCTGACAAAAATACATGCTTTAAGCAGTTTGCACTAAGGACTCCTGAATGTGGCCAAGCTTTCAGAAACATAATTACAACTTGGCAGCTTCAGAGGTATTAAGATCTATAGAGCATGAATACAGATGCTAGCTTCACTGAGCTGGGGATTGTTTTGTATCAGAGCTGCCCAAAAGAACATCAGTTTATATACTTTTGTCACCTATAATAATATCATAAAAGAAGAAAAGGTAGGTAGTGCATAAACTGGAGCTAATTGCATCAGATGGTGTACAGCAGAGTGGTTCCATGAGTGAGATACATTGCATACATTACACTAAGAAAAGAAATTAAATCTTTTTTAAATTTATATACAGATTAACTATATCTAATGCAGTTAGAGCAAAAGACAGATAGTTCTTAGCTCTCTCAGTCTGTAATTATTAAATGAAGTATCATCCAATAATGAAAGTGTCACTAAAACTACATCACTAAGCAGTTGATTTAGCATTTTAGATTAAACTTTCTGAATCTTCCATATGCTGTTTATATTTACCACACTACTTTGGCAGAATGTTTGCTAACATAATGCTGTTCTGTGTTACATTACATTTGGAATTCAAATATATGACACAACTAAAATACTTCATTCGTTACTTCTAATGTTATTTTGGTTAAGGATTTACAATAAAGCAGTAATATTTCCCTTAGCTGAAATCCAAAACATCAAAAGGATTGCCTAAACCTATCATCACTGACAAACTAACACATGATGTTATTATACAAAACAGAGCAAAGCAATAAAGCACATTTACTTTTCCTGGACAGCAATGCAAGCTGAGATGAACAAAGATGTCAATAACAAGTGAATGCATTTTTATGCAAATAATATTTTTAGATTTGGTAATGTAATGTCTGATTGATGGTTATGTTTCTGAGGATTAAAATTAGAAATTATACAATAAAGGTTCATGCTATTCCAAAACGAGCATGCTGATTGGACAGTCAGTCAGCATGCCCATTGTAAATGGAGCATATCCAAATATAGAGAAGTCCAGCGACTGAAGTCTTGTTGAGCTGCTTGCTTTCTATTGGAATATGCCCCTTAATGCTATCCAAAAGATATTTTATGAGACATTGTGCTAAACAATAGAAAAAACAAGGAACTTCTGCAAAACTGTAAATAGTTGAGAAGTATGGTTACAGAAGGTACAATTGATCATACCACTGCTTACCATTTCTCTCAGCTATCTACAGTTTTGCAAAAGATCCCTGGTTTTCCTCATATTTTTCCCACATCCTTGTACAATGTTTTTGAGCACACACTTTTAAGAACATAAAGCTATCCCCATCTGTTCGGCAAGTGTGCAGACATACATGTCTTATGCATGCAGAGTACATCACTACTGAGTAGAGGAAATGGAAGAACACTGAATTACCATTATACAATGAAATTATTTAAGACAAGTAGGAAGGGGGTGGGGTTAAGATGGTGAGCAGTTAACAGCACTGTTTTTAGCTCTGCTTTATTTTAACACCTCTAACAGGATTTTTGCTAAAGAAAACTCAAATAGAACATTTCAAAACTTGATGGATTTATAGCTGAACATCTGCAGAAAGATTTACTACAAAATAATAACAAGTTTGAAACTATTCTAATTCCTTTTTCCTGTCAAGAACACTAGAAATAAATAATTGTCTCAGAATGAGCTACTCTAAGACCAGTGTACAGGACAGTACAATGAAAAAAAAAACATACAGGCTATACTAAGTAACAATAATACGTTATCTGTAAAGATAGATAAATTAAAAAGTAAAATGGACCATTTTAAAGAGGAATGTAAAAAACAAATTGAAGTGTTGAATGAATATCTTAAACAACAATCATCACAAATCTCGAGTATAGAGGAAGCAATGTCTGATTTTCATATACTTGAAAATGAGAATAACACTGATTTTTTCTGAAACAAAATAACCTATTCTGGAAAAAAAATAGAAGACTTAGAGAACAGATCTAGAAGGAATAACATCAGGATTTATGGGATTTCTGAAAAAGAAGAGGTAGACAGTATAATTCATTTCCTTAATACCTGGTTGCCTAAAACTTTGAACCTGCCTGAGGCCTTTCCTTTGGCATTGAAAAGGCATATAGATCACTTTCAAACCCATCTTAAAAAAAAAACACCTTCACTAAGGTCAGTGATCGTAAAATTTTTCTCAAGTCAAAATATGGATTTAGTCTTAAAAGTTGCACTGCTAACTATCCAGTTAAAATTAAAGAAACTATAAGATTTGACAGTAACTATTCAACATTAGTGATGTCAAAGAAAATAGCATCTGTGCCACTTGTTAAAAGCTTAAAGAAAAACAATATTAAAGGGTGAATCTGGTTTCCAGCAAAAATAAGGCTTCACCTTCCAGAAGGAAAGAAGAGTTTTAACACCTCAGATGATGCAATGGACTTTATACAGAAAAATTAAATCCTAGAAAAACAGAAGAAATAGACTGGAATCTATCAACGTCTTTAAAGAGAAATGCAATAAGCGATGGTTGGTTAATAAAAGACAAAAACAGTAAAAAACTGAGACAAGTAAAAATCAATGTATTTCATGGTTATGTATTCTTATTAATTTAAAAAAGTGCTTGAATACTTATAAACAGGTGCTGAATATTATTTTTACAAGGTAAATCATTTCTTTCTTTCTTTACCTAATTTAAATGGTTACTAGTCCCCTGTTTAAATTATTATTTTGATTCTTTTAGCTATATATGAAAATAAAGACACTTAATTTCATTTAAAGTTTAAAAGGTTAAATTTCATTAGTATGATGAAATATGTTAGGTGGCACCCTTTCTGATATCTTGGCATAGTTGATCATTGTACTATTAAATATAATGCAAGGTGCAAAAAATGACATTTAAGAGTCATGCTAAGTTACATTCTGTGTTCTTCAAATGGTCCAGTAGTGTGGTACTGATAGCATACTTGACATGCAACAGCACACAGAAAAGACATGCTATGCTATAAACAAAGTACAAAGATATACCCCCGGATTCTCAAAAGCTTGCATGGAGTGCAAAATCGGTGCAGCAGCTCAAGCAGGCAATATGTCTGCCGTGCGATCCAGGAACAGCTTGCAGTGGTGTGCACAAGCGCTCCTGCACTAATCCTGCACAGACTAAGCCCTGGTATGCAAATCACCCCATTTTCAGGTGAAAGACATGCAGATGAGGTGGTTTTGCAATCCAGAAAGCTTGCAACAGTTCGTGCAAGACGTGCTATCTGCAGAAATGTACTCAGTTAGTAACCGAGTACATTTCTGCAAAATCCAAAACGGAGCTATGACAGCTCCAAATAAAGACTACATATCATGTAGTAAGCATGCCAATGGCCAAGTATAAGGCCATTGGCATTGCAAATATGAAAAAAATACAGAAATCAACTTTTTTAGCCGATCTCAGCTGTTTAAGCATAGGGCAGCGGCGCGTAAATGGGATAGGGGGAAAATAATAAAATAAACCCAAACTAAGCAGTCTAACTAAAATCACTATTCTGCCATGCAAGTCAATGGTAGGCAGAAGACAACCTGGCCAGTGATTAGTTGTTGCTAAGGGGGGAGGCTCAATGTGAGACATGTAACTATGCATTAGCAGGCAATCCTATGCAAATGAGGGGAAGAATAGTTAATCCAAGTTTTCCCCAATATGTGAGTCAGGTCCCAACAGTGTAAGAATAGGAATAGCTTGGTGCAAGCCTAGGAGTTAGGTGACATCATGGGTATGTGTGTCAGGCATACTGTAAGCGGATTGGAGCCCTGTGGCTCAGGTTTGCTCCTAACTTAGCACAGCTAAGCTAGGGGTGTGTGTCTAAACTTGCTTTGCACTCTTTTGAAAGCCTAAGTGGGTGTGTGCGCCACTCACTGGGTTTTACAGGAAGAAAACAGAGGTTAAACCAGGAAATAGCAGCAGTGTTCACATTTGAGCACTCTATTTGTGCGATGCGCACATGGGCTTAAACAGGAAGGCAATGGGAAGGGTAAACAGCAGTATGAAGGTAACCAAGGAGAACTAGCTTAGCTGGAAGGAGAAATGTATCAGAATCAGTCAATTACACAGGCAGCAGACCAGCCCAGAACACTACTATAAACTAAGCAAACACCTTCCCCTCTGCTTTTTCCCACACTCTACACCACCGGTGTAAATAAGCAGGGAACTTTTAACACTCACAACACCAAAATGATAGGGGCTGCAAAAGCTATCATACAACTTGTAGAAGAGGCTGAGGGTGTTGAGGATGTGAATGCTGTCGACCAACCCACAATGAGGAGACAGAGAAGAGTATACAGACCCAGGGTAACCTAGCAGGGGCTACATGAGCTGGAGATAGTAGAGCACTATAGGGTGGACAGGGACCTCCTACAGCAAATTGTTGAGCTGTGCCGGCCACTCCTGACACACAGAACTAACAGGGGGGAACCCATCCCAGTGGATACCAAGGTATGTGTAGGCCTACGAATACTAGCTACAGGTACCTTTCAAAGGCCAACTGGAGATATGATGGGGATTTCACAGGCATCAGCATCCAGGGTACTCGACCGGTTCCTGGATGCCATGTCAGCACATGCTGGTGAGCACGTATATTTCCCCAACACCTGTGAGGTGTTGGCTAGCAATATGCAACTGTTCCACCAAATAGCAGAATACTCTGAGGTAGTGGGTGCTATAGACTGCATGCACATATGCATCAAAGCACCACCCAGTGAGCGGGGTAGGGTCTACATCAACTGCAATGGCATCCCCTCCATCAACTGCCAGATTGTGTGCGATGCCCAGGGCATAATAATGAATGTGTGTGCTGGCTGCCTTGGAAGCTATCACGATTCTCACATCTGGCATCTGATGCAGCTGTACCAGAGATTTGGCAGTGGGGACATCCCTCACTGTCACCTAGTGGGGGATGTTGTATACGCATTGGAGCCATGGCTGATGACACACATCAGAAATGCACACACACCCGAACAAGAACACCATAATGAGGCACATGCACAGACCAGAATTATAGTAGAGTGTGTGTTTGGGATGCTCAAGTCACGGTTCTGGTGCCTGGACACATCCGTTGGAGCCTTGCAGTACTCCCCAGCTACATGTACCCAAATTGTCCTTGTATGTGCCATGCTACACAATATGATCCTGCAGAAACAGCTGTAGCAGGAACAGCACAGGGCAGTGCCACACAGCCCCCCCACCATTGCTAAGGCCTGTACAGGCACAAAGTAACTCGGAGGAGGAACAACCTGAGCCTGCCCCAGTAGGCAGAATGAGGCATGCCCAGTATGCCCTGGCCTTGGCAAAGAGGCAATGCATAGCACATACAGTGACTCAGGAGGGACCCAGGGAATAACACCTCTCTCCGACTCTCACATACAGTAAAAGGGATGCCAAACATGACACTACCTGTGCCTAACCATGTGTAGGGAGTGTAGTATTGGCATCCAACATAGGCAGCCCTGCAGCACCACCATCAATACTGGGACACCCACAAGGTAAGTGACTCACACATGCCAGTCAGGGGGGGTTACATACCCAACAACAGTCACAGCCAGCAGGACAAAAACAAAGGCTGCGCTATGGCCTCTAAATGAGGCCTATAGGTAACTCCCCCCCCCACCAGGCCTATATAGAAAGACTACAGCAGGTCAGGCAGTGGGATGCCAGTTCTGAAGGGTAGGAAGTCAGAAACTAATATTTAGGTAATTAAAAGCTAAGATCTGTAGTACACTGGTATGCCTCTAGCCAGCACGATAGGTAAGACTACAGACTGAAATGGAGTACCCCACATACTAGTACAGTCCTAGCAAATGTGTACAAGTGTCAGGTGTGCCCCCCCCATCCAATGCAGAAATGTAGTCACAGTCAGGTGTGCCCCCCCAATCCTGTGTAGAAATGTAGAAATAGTCAGGTGTGGCCCCCCCCATCCTACGTAGAAATATAGTAACAGTCAGATGTGCCCCCCCATAATCCTGTGTAGAAATGTAGAAATAGTCAGGTGTGCCCCATCCCACGTAGAAATATAGTAACAGTCAGATGTGTCCCCCCACAATTCCATGTAGAAATGTAGAAATAGTTAGGTGTGCCCCCCCATCCTATACAGAAATGTAGTAACAGTCCATGCCAAATGATCGATGGATGACCTGCAGAGACAGCATGCCACCAGTCAGATGTGTCCCCCCACAATCCCATGTAGAAATGTAGAAATAGTTAGGTGTGCCCCCCCATCCTATGCAGAAATGTAGTAACAGTCCATGCCAAATGATCGATGGATGCCCTGCAGAGACAGCATGCTACCTGTAGGTGTACAACACAAAGGTCAGCAATGCAGTACAAGCAACCTGGATTCGATCCACACATTCAGTACAGACAGCCATACTGGGCATGCCCACACACATAGAGTAATGAAGGCAATGTCAGTCAACAACATACTGAAAGTTCATACTTGGCATGCTCACATACTTAAAAACATGAAGGCCATGTCTGCAAACACCAGTGGACCAGACATATCTGGAAGCTGCAGATGTTAGTGCAGACATTCCTCAGTATGCACCACACATGCTTTGCACACACAGTGAATAGGAATACAAGCATATATGTAAGGACAACACACTATAATAAGCCAAAGGTAGATATACATAGATGTGTGGAAGAGAGTGACTGTGACAAGGAGCCATCCAGGGCTCTCCCACCCAGCACACAGCCAAAGGGCCACAACCACACAAGGGTCTGATGTCACACACTGCAGATACTAGCCACCAGTATCTGTCAGCATTCCAGAGTATGGGGTGCACGTGCCAGCTGTACAACATGACTGTTCAAGGAAGTAGTCATTAACAGCTGTATATATATATATATATATATATATATATATATATATATACCTGTGGAATATGACCCAGGTTATGTCAACATGTGGCATGTCAATCCCTAAATGAATGAGTTATGGCCCATGCACACACACTGCACTCCCCATAGCCCTCGCATGACAAGCCTGCTGAGGTCATCTACTGTGAAATACACCTTTGGGAGAGTTGTACCCCGGTAATGTCCATGGTGTGTCCTGTAACTGCTGTAGTGTGATAAACTAATTAGGTAGGAGTTCTAATCCCAACCTTAACAACTGTGTTTGTGTGTGTATGCGTGTGTGTCTGTCTGTGTAGAGAGCAATGCTTTTTAGGGTGGGCACACTCCCTACAAATGAAATGCTCTACATTGGTAAGGCTGCTGATGTCATCCACCTAGAAATACATCCCTGGAAAGGTTGTATCCCAGTAATCTCTCTGGCGTGTCCCATAACTGATGTAGTGTGATAAAATAGTTAGATAGGCATTCAGTTCCCAGACATAACAATTGTGTGTGTTCATGTTTGTGTGTCTGTCTGTCCGTATAGAGAGCAATGCTTTTTAGGGTAGTCACACTCCCTACAATTCAAATGCCCATCTTTGGCAAGGCTGCTGATGTCATCCACCTAGAAATACACCTCTGGGTAGCTATAGCTCAATAATCTCCATAGCGTGTCCTGTAACTGTGACCTGCTGTAGTGTGATAAATTAGCTAGGAGTTCTATCGCCAGCCTTGGCAACTTCGTGTGTGACTGTCTGTGTAGAGAGCAATGCTTTTTAGGGTGGGCACGCTCCCTACAATTGAAATGCTCTACTTTGGTAAGGCTGCTGATATCATCCATCTAGGAATACATCCCTGGAAAAGTTGTATCCTAGTAATCTTCCTGGCGCATCCCATAACTGCGTACTGCTGTAGTGTAATAAAATTGTTAGGTAGGAGTTCAATTCCTAGACATGAAAACTGTGTGTGCTTGTCTGTGTAAAGAGCAATGCTTTTTAGGGTAGTCACACTCCTTACAATTTAAATGCTCATCTTTGGCAAGGCTGCTGATGTCATCCATCTAGAAATACACCTCTGGGAAGCTGTAGCTCAGAAATCCCAATAGCATGTGCCATAACTGCATACTGTTATAATATGATATAGACCTCTGTTAGGGATTCTATACCCACACATGTCAGTTGTGAATGTTTTGTGTGTGTTTCAATGTCTGTGTGGGATGCAATGCATTTTAGGCTAGTCACATTTAGTATATGTCCAATGGCCTACTTTGGCAGTCCTGCTGATGTCATCCATTGTGAAATACACCTTTGGGGAAGGAGCACTCCAATAATCTCTGTGGCATGTACTATAACTGCATAGTGCTGTAGTGTAATAAACTAGTTAGGTAGGGGTTCAACTCCCAGACATGACAAGTGTGTGTGTTTGTAACTTGTATCCTGTTTGGAGGTGGGTGTGAGTGTGTGACACCTGGGCCCAATGTGTGGTGGGTTTTGCAAATGTCTTTTATGGTGACCCTATATCACAATGTCCACTGTACAGGGATAACAGATGTGAAATAGCAGAGAGGCTGGGGTGCAAATCCATACCCATACATGTGACATTACGGCCAGGCAATCACATTTAGCAACCTCAGTATTCCCCAGAGCACACTCTCAACCCATGTCACATACACACACACACACACACACACACACACACACACACACACACACACACACACACACACACACACACACACACACATACACACACACACACACACAAACACACACATGTTGAGGCAATAGCCAATATATGTGTAGTACACTGCATATTGGTGACTGGTAGCAACTATGGAGTGATTGCAGTGGCCTACAGAGGGCATGGCACCCTGTCCATGTGTCCAATAGGCACATACATGCAGTCAGTGCACCTCTCCCATGTTCCCCACTGGACACCTGCACACCTGTGGTGCCATCACATGTGACCCACAAAGGACATACCATACCTGGAAACATGCCCTGTATGGACTAATGCCACTGACGCCAGGGAATGCCATTATTTATTTTTATTTTTATTTATTTTACATTTGTTGACTGGGCTAGTCCAACTGGATATATGTCCATTTTCAGTGGAGGCCCGGGGAGAAAATCTCCAACACAGATGAAAAAACATAAACATGAAATAAGAACAATATATTTGTAATCCTAGAACACATTTGTAAATAACTTGTAGAGTATCCTTATAAGACTAAAGAGCATTAAAAACATAGATTTAGAGATCAGGTACTTAACATCAATTAAAAAGAAAAGAATAATATACATTAACTGGAAGTATGTATATAGAGTGATGAGCAAGCAGTTTAAGATACAATTCTTTGGTGGTGTAGTTAAGAGCAGGATTAAGTTGATATAAGAGCAAGATTAATCTGATACAGCAGGATTACGATGATGCAGATGTTGAAGACTAATACATACTGTTGACAGCTAAGATAGCAGGTTAAAACTCTGAGTTGGTTATATAGAAAGACACAGTAAGTACAGAGTTGGTTAGCTAACTGCACATAAGCTGTAAGGTTAATGAGAGGTACTGGCAGTGCAGTAGTACTATGAACAGTGAAGGTGAGAGTAGTAGGTAGCAGCATTTTAGTCTGGGTAGGTGCAAGGGCAAAGCCAACAAGTCTTGAGGTATGTTTTAAGTTGCTTTTTGAAAAGTGGTGTAGAAGAGAGGGAGGTTAGTTCACTAGGGAGCTGGTTCCAGGTATTCCCTACAGTGTTGGAGGATAGAGAGTCCCCAGCCCTGTTATTGGATTTTGGAGTAGATACTAGAAGTTTCCTTGATGAGCGTATGGTTTTAAGATTATTGTAGGGAGTGATGAGGGTAGTTAGTATAGGAGTATTGCTGGGACGATGAAGGGTCTTATGGGCGGTAATAAGTTGGTGAAAGAGAAGCTGATTAGGTAGTTCCAGCCATCCTAGCCATTTGAGATTGTGACAGTGGTGGGTTCTAAATGGGGATCCAGTGGCAAATCTGGCAATGTTATTGTGGGAGGTATTAAGCTTGTTGAAGGTGTTTTTTGATAGGTTGGTATAAATAGGAGAGGTGTGGAGGAGGCTAGAGATAAGATGGGTATGGGCAATAGTGGTTCTGGCTTTTGGAGTAAGAAACTGTTTTAGTCTACAGAGAGAGCCTAGTTTTCTGTTCACTGACTTTATTGTAGTATTGATATGGGTATCAAAGGTGAGGTTGTCATCTATAGTTGCCCCTAAGAGTTTGGTGGTAGGGTCAGGAGATATGACAGTGCCATTGTTTGATGTTACTGTGAGGTCGAGGGGGAGGACTTTTGTGTAGGAGTAAAGAGCAATAGTTTGTTTTTTGGGGGGGTTAGGAGGAGGCAGTGTTGGAGGAACCAATTCTCAATTATGTTAAATGTTGCTTGGGTGAGTGACTGCAGTTCAGATATGAATGAAGTGGAGCATATTAATGCAGAGTGATCTGCATATTGTATGCAGGTAGCTTGTGAAGTATTCATGTTTAGATCATTGATAAAGAGTAAAAATAGGAGCAGGCCCAAGATGGAGCCTTGAGGGACGCCCAAGGTAACAGGAAGAAGGGTGGATAGGTTACTCTCCTAAAGTACTGTTCTTTTCTAAATAAGAGTTGAACCATTATAGTGCCTGAGTATCTAGAGAGAGGGACTTAAGTATACTCAGAAGTACCTGGTGGTTTACCATATCGAAGGCTTTCGAGAGGTCGATAAAGAGAGCAGAAGAAAGAGTATTGTTATTGCGATGTTTATTGAGACAGTCTGAAAAGGATAAGAGGGCAGTGGTAGTGCTGTGGAATGGCCTAAAACCATGTTGACAGTTTGCTAATATGTTATTTGGTAGTAGGTGGTCTAATAGTTGGTGGTGGATATATTTCTCCATGATTTTTGCTAGAGGGGAGAGTAATGCTATTGGGCAATAGTTAGAGAGTTCAGTAGAGTTACTACCCTTATGAAGAGGGATGATATGGGAGATTTTCCAGACTGATGGGATGGTGCCTTCAGTAATTGTTCTATTTATTATAATGGAGATAGTATATGCTATTGCTTTAGCAGCAATTTGTAGATATTCACCAGGTAGCAGATCAGCAAAGGGGGTGCATGGTTTAATTTTTTCCAAGGAGACGGCAAATGAGGGAAGTGGGTACTGGTTGTAGGTGAAATGAGGGAAGAGAGGTAATTGTAGTGGTAGTCAGGCTAGTATTTACAGGGAGGGGTAGTGAGCTGGCTAAAGAGTGAACAGTTTCCGTAAAGAAGGTATTAAAGGTGTCTACAATATGATTAGGATTGCTATGGGAGGTACATGATGGGGTAGGTGTTTTGGAGTGGCCTGGTTGTACCAGTTTATTAATAACTGGCCAAAACATTTGGGAATTATACTGATGTTTATGCTGGAGCTGAAGGTAAAAGTTTTTCTTGTCAATGAGTATAGATTTCTTGGTAGCATTTCTAATCTGTTTAAAGTTATGATGGTCTGTTGGATTTCTGGTAGTTCTCCATTTGGCCCATGTTCTATTTCTCAGTCTGATTTTTTTGTCTAGTGTCTTTAGTAAGCCATGGAGCAGTCTTTGTCCTATTTCTGATTGAACAAGTAGGGGCATGGGTGTCCAGGATTTGTTAGAATTTGGTGTTAAAGTATAACACTGCATCCTCATGTTGGAGGTATTTTAGGGGAGACCAGTCGCAAGGCAAAAGTTCAGTTTGGAAGGTATCTGGATTGAAGTACTTATTGGTCTGAGTAGTTCTATAAAAGGTTGAGTTGGGAATGTTAGATCTTTGCCTAATTATGTAGGTGAGTGAGTGGTCACTGATATCCTCAGGAATGGTACCTGTTTTATATGTATTGGGATGACTGTTAACAAGAATCCTGTCTAAGGTGCTTTCTTTGTGGCTAGGTTTATGTGTTCTGGTTGGGGAAGTAATAGTTTGGGAGAAACCATAAAGGTTAATATGGGTGGTTGGCTTAGCTGCACTACAGCTAATTCAGTCTATTTTAAAGTCACCCAGCACTATGGATTCCTGTGGTAAGTTAATGGAAAGCCAGCTAAGGATATTTTCAAGGGTATTAATGTTGTTTTCAGGAGGGAGGTAAGAGCAAATTATATAAATGGCTTTACAGGCATTGATTTGCAGTTTGGCAATGAGTAATTCAGCATTACTGTCAGTGGGTGGATGTGTATCAAGTGAGCTATCTTGTAGCCATGATTTATATAATATTGCTGCTCCACCACCTTTTTTTAGTTTTGCGGTCAATTCTAAGTATATTGTATCCAGGTGGGGTGATTTCATTTTCCTGAGTTGAAGGTTTTAGCCAAGTCTCTGTGAGACATAAGATGTCGAAGGAATATACATCTAAAAGAGCATGAAGTTGGGCTGCTTTATTGTTTATGCTATGAATGTTGAAATGAGCTATATAGAGAGAGTTAGACGGTCTAGATGGGATGTGAAAGGTAGATGGACTGTGGTGGTCTGTGGCATTGATACTGTTTGGGACAGGGTTGGGATGAATGTCACCATCTAATAGAGGGTGCAGTTGAAGTTTATGTATAAACTTTAGGATAGTAGAGTAAAAGTGTAGAGATTTCCTGGATGGAAGATAAGAGATGTGGGCTAGTCTGTGGTACTTAGGAAGTAGATAGGAGTATGTAGATGTGATATGTACGTGGTTGTTGGTGGATGTATGAGTTGTAGGAAGAGTTTGTAGAAAGGGATAGCGAAAGTCATTGAAGGTGAGATGTTCATAGGTGGTTAAGAAATAGGATGCAATCAGAATAGATAGAATAGTGTGACACAGTATTAGTTTCCTGTGGTTAGACATTTGTACTCTAGTCATTGTCAGGAGCCTAATATAGGTTTTAAAAGAGGAGGAAGGAAGAGGGGATGATAGATGTCGATGTAGAGAAGGAAGATGTGAATGCCTATGTGGAGCATTGGCAGTTTAATGAGTAATAGCTAAATATATAATGTTAGAGTAGAGAGTTGGTGAGGAGTAGTGATTGATTTGAAGTTAGGGTTGAGGTGTGGCTTATGGAGGTATAAAGTCAGGTGCACTTGGAGTGGGTGGTATTTGGGGGTAGGGTAGGTGAGCGGAGTAAGCCTGCAGGACGAATGGAGCGGGTAGACCCAAGAAAGGGAAATGAGGAGGAGCTACCAAAAAACAATCAGTAACACAGTTGCTAAGCTATCTGGAGAGTACAGGTAAGTGGGGGGTTCCAATGTACCTTAGGGCAAGAGCACATGGAGAGAAGAGCACAGTATGGGTAGCAGATACTTGAGACTTAACCATTCAATTAGGGAATAAAATTAGTGGGATAGCAACATAGAGCTGGAGAAATGTTTCGGCAACACACCTGAGACTTAGTAAGCTAGTACGGCCTTATGCTTGCTATCAATGTAGGTGCAGGGTTAACCTCCTGTCCATTACCAGTTCCTGCCACAGGTGGCCAGGACTGGCACATCTGATGATAATCTGTGTACACAACATGGGCCCAACATCCCAGGTACAGTTCCACATGTCACTGTACATGCATGTACAGTTCCACATGTCACTGTACATGCATGTGTGAGGTGTGCACATCCCGGACACCGTCCATGTCATGGACTAGGGAACACATACATGGCAAGCGATGCACAGCATTGGTCACATGTAATAGCCTCCCAGGTGACTGGATGGTGGATACAATACCCACCTGTTTGAGCAAATGCAGAAATCACAGGCCTGAGCCACAATGCAGACCATTGTCACATGGCCT